>NC_037674.1:8623039-8719385 GCF_003255815.1 Theropithecus gelada
CCCTTTCTCCCTTCCTCCCTTCCCCCCTTCCCCTCCCCTCCCCTCCCCTCCCCTCCCCTCCTCTCCTCTCCTGTCCTCTGACAGGGTCTCACTCTGTAGCCCAGGCTGGAGTGCAGTGGCATTATCATGGCTCACTGCAAACCTCCAACTCCCGGGCTTCAGCAATCCTCCCACCTCAGCCTCCCAAGTAGCTGGGATTACAGGTGTGTGCACCACCAAGCCTGGCTAATTTTTTAAAATGTTAGTAGAAATGAGGTCTCACTATGTTACCTAGGCTGGTCTCAAACTCCTGTGCTGAAGTGATCCTCCCGCCCTGGCCTCCTGCCTTGACTGGGTTAACAGATGTGAGCCACTGTGCCCAACCTCTTTTCTTCTTTAAAAACATGTTACTGTTATAAAATGAAAACAATCCTTCAAGAAAGTAGAATTTATGGATTTAAAAGGCTAAAAAGAAAATCTTTTAACCTTCTATATCAATTTGTCTTAAGGTGGTAGCATTTCATTTGATTCATACAGCCTGAAATTCTTTTCTTTCCAACACCACCCCTCTTGCTTGCTTTATATATTCCTAGAAAATTTGTACTAAAGATCAGAACTCCTGTGTTCTGAGCAGTTTAACTCATTGCCATTTCATTCCTTGCTGTGTCATAATTAAGACCATTTCCAAATACAGAACAACTCATGTCATTGAGTCCATATCTTGGAGAAAAGTGTTCATACAAAAATGTATGTTGCTAATACTGATTACTTTCCCATCAAAAATTTAAAACATTGCCATGAACTGGTGCACTCACATCAAATTGGAGTCATGCCAGCATGAGCTGAAATTGTCATTTGCTGAGAAGACAATGGGTCATGCCCCAGTGCTTCTGCTACAGCTCCTTGTCAGGTTCTTCTCCTCTTTTTAAAAAATCATCGTAACCATTTTCAGGTGTACCATTCAATATTGCTGAGTATATTCATATCGTTGTGCAACCAATCTCCACAACTTTTTCATCTTGCAAATCTGAAACTCTCTATCCATTAAACAACATCTCCCATTCCCCCTTCCCTCGGCTTCTGGCAACCACCATTCAATTTTCTGTTTCTGTACATTTGATTACTCTCTAGATATGTTACAGAAGTGAAATTGTACAGTGTTGATGGCTTATTTCACTTAGCACAATGCCTCAACATTCATGTTGTATCATGTGTCAGAATTGTTTTCCTTTTTAGGCTGAGTAATATTCCGTTGTATGTACGTACCATGTTTTGTTTAATCTCCAATCCGTTGATGGACAATTGGGTTGCCTCCACCTTTCGGTTATTGTGAATAGTGCTGCTGTGCACATAGGTATACAAATATTTCTTAGGGACTCTGCTTTCAATTCTTTGGGGTAGATACCCGGAAGTGGACTTGCTGGATCACATAGCAATTCTACTTTTCATTTTTTTTGAGAAACTGCCACACTTTTCCATAGCAGCAGCATCATTTTACATTCCCAGCAACAGGGCACAGGGGTTCCAATTTCTCCATATCCTCACCAACACTTATTATTTTCTATTTTTTTTGAGAATAGTCATCTTGATGGGCATAAGGTACCTGTCAGTTTTTTGTTGCTTGATCCTTAAATATATGCAACTAAGGCACCGGGTATTTGAAGAAAATCTGAAAAATGAAGAAAAGAACACAAGATGAATAGGCAGGAAAAATGACCTCACACACCACACACACACACACACACACACAAAAGCAGAAATGAATCAGAGAAGAGATTAGATTTTTTTCTTATGATTCTCAGAAAAATGTACGCAGGCACTGCATCCATAAAACAAAATGCTCTGAAAAAAGGAACAAGGAACAAAATGTTTAATATATGACTGTATAACGTTTTTTAAAACACGGAAAGGGTAGATGATTTTGAGGCAGGTATAATAGAGAAAAGCAGTGATGGAGAATGTGAGAGAAAAGATAAGTTATAGAGAATAAATCTAGGCAGACTAGAAAGAGAACAGGGAAAAGACAGAGGAGGAAATTATAAAAAAAATTAATTTCATAGCACTGAAAAACAAGAATGAAGAGATCTACTTAGATCTATTTAATGTCTAGCACAAATAAATAAAACATGATCTACAGAGAAAACACAGTTTCTGAATGTTCTGAACACCTGAGAAAAGACAAACATTTATGAGTTTTTTGAGGAAGAAAACAACAAAACAAAATAAGAAAACATGAAAACAGGCCACCTGTAAAAGATCAGGAACCATAGCAACAAAGGATGTGATAGGTTGATGAAGTAAAACTTCAAGTTTTTGAATGAAAATTATTTTCAATTTAGATTTCTCTTCCCAGCAAAACTATCAGGCAAGTATAAGAATAGAATACAGATACTTCAGATATGTTCTAAGTGGGAGAAAAAAGTAAAAGAGAAGATGGAATAGTGGAAATAATAATTTCAACCCAATAGAGTAAGGAAGGAGAATCCCAGGATGATAGCTGAATTTTACTGACAGTTAGTTATTGCTGGAGCAGGAGACATGATTTCTTTGGGAAGGAGATATCAGAGAGTAGGAATAGGCCAGGAAAAGCGATTCGATAGATACATTACTACCTTTAATTTCCTAGATCATATAAGGAAGCAATACAGACATTGCAAGAAGGAAGACAAGGACAACTATAAATTCCAGGAAAAATAAAATGCTATACAATAAAGGAAATATAGCAACGCTATACCATTTACTTCCACGAGTGAACAGTAGTTATGGAATCATCATTATATAGACACTGTTGATTGATTTCAACTTTTAAAATTCACCTATGGACAAAGTATGGAAGACAGACATGGCTACAGAGCAGCATGTAAGTATTATCCACCTCCATGCTCTAAAAGTGTAAACATGAACAACAGAGAGCTTCAGAGTGAAGTTGGGGAGGAAAAATGAAGGGGAAGATGAGGGCAGTCATCACTCTTCACTCCTATAGAATGGGGAATTAAGAAAATTCCACCCATCATAGATGGAACAAGAAATGAAGGGATAAGTAATTACAAAGGAAACCAATAAAGAAACCAAAGGTAGCAATCAGTAGATCATACCTAAAATCAATACGTTAAGAAATCATAGTATAAGTATGTTTTTTAGTGATGTGGAGATGATCAGTAGAAAATTAAAAACGGACATTCAAATAAAAGCGGTTGCTACTAGGGAATAGCAGCTGGCATGTGACTGTGACTTTTCATTTAAAGTAATTTTTTGACTATTTTGTTTGTAACAATGGGTATTGATTACTTGGATTAAAAATTAAGAATTTAATACACAGATTAAAAGTAAAACTGTCTCCTACTGCAGCAAGCAATGTAATGGAGTGATAATTATGACATCTGTGGAGAAATAGGAAAAATATTTGTCCTCTGTTTAAAATCTGAACATTGATGCACAATATGATCATAAACTTCTAAAATATATATGATCTGGACAGAGTCTGAAAGGTAACATGCAAAATAGGCATTTTGTGTGAAATCGTGAATAATTTTCTCTTTGCAAACTATTATTTAATATCTTTTCACTGCTTTTTCAAGGATGCAGTTTAGTATTTATGAGTTATTATTACATGCAGCGATTTCACCTTTCAGTAATATTTATGAAAATGTAATGTGACAGTGAATTACATGAGAAAATAGCATCCTATAAATATGCTACCTTGCCACTAAGAAAGGTCACTTTGGCTATAAAAAGTTACAATGAAGAGGGCCATGTATTTAGGCTATGCTGATTAGTTTCCAATTTCTGTCATTTCAGATATGTAAATTATTGCTGAAAACATGGTTTATGTTTGTGGTAAATGAAATTTATGTCACCGGATGAGTTGGCCTCATTGCTGGAAATCTGAACTGTTATTCCAAGCAGAGTCTTGCTGCTGGGAGACAAGAAATGAAATCTCAGTTTTTAATATGCTTTTCAAATGAAGGCAATCATTAAATATAGCCCATCGATATTGTCTATTTAAAGCTAACAAAGTAAGAGTTCTTTTTTATTGGTTTGGTTTGTTCTTTTAGCCGGGCCCACATGGGCCTCAGTACCAGTATACCTGGGGGGGGTCTCTAAATTTCACCTGAGCTATCGAACACTGATATTTCCAAACGGATATTTGCAGGACCAAGCCACTGCAAAAGAGAATTCCTAGAAAGCCTCCTATGATGTTGCTTCTCTTTATCTGCTGATCTTATGATGCTGAAAATAGGGGAAAGTTCGACGCCTTTTCACAACTTCTTCATGGGGTAAAGTGGAGAGAAGAGTTAACAAAGCAGGCATGAGTTTGCTATGTTTAGAAGGGTCTGTCTGCAAGGGTGGGGGGGCTTTAGCTGACACCTGGGAATTGGTACTTGTCCCATTCTCTAAGAAATCAGAATGGTTCACTCTGCTTAAACTGTTCGCCCAAACAACGTGATTTATGCCGAACACCTGCTTTCTTCTGGGAATCTAGAAGACTGGTCCTTGCTAGTCAGAGGGTGCCTCTGTGACCATACCCCAGGAAAAACCTTGGATGCTGAGTCCATAATGGGATCCCCAGGCAGAAACATTGCACACGGTACTGTACTTTTAGTTGCTGGAGAAAGGAACATGCTCAGGTGTGCCCCGTCACTGGAGGGAGTGGGTATAAGGAAGCCTGGCATTGATTTCTCTGCCTGTGTCTTTCCCTTATGATCCAGCTGTATATTCTTACTATGTGGCTATAATGAACTCCAGCTTTGAGTTCAACTGTTTGCTGAGTCCCATGACTCCTTCTAGCAAATCTCCGAAAGTGGGAGTAATCTTTGGGATCCCTGAAACAGTAAGACATAGAGTAGTCCTGCCTCTTTCCCCTCATCCCTGCAGCCCTACCACTCTGCACATAATTAAAGATTTGAGAGTAATTCTCAAACACAGACCTGGTTTTCTAAGAGAGGCCTGGAATTCCAACCGTTCTGAACTGGTGTGCCTCCGTTGAGGCTTCACTCTCATGCAGTCAAGTAATTTTACTTTTGAACAAGTGCAAGATTGCATGTTTTTAAATGGAGTTTAAAAGTAGTTAAAATTTGGGCTGGGTGCAGTGGCTCGTGCCTGTAATCCCAGCACTTTGGGAGGTCGAGGGCGGGCGGTTCACAAGGTCAGGAGATGGAGACCATCTTGGCTAACACGGTGAAATCCCATCTCTACTAAAAGAAAAAAAAAATTAGCCGGGCGTGGTGGCGGCGCCTGTAGTCCCAGCTGCTCGGGAGGCTGAGGCAGGAGTATGGCATGAACCAGGGAGGCGGAGCTTGCAATGAGCAGATGGCGCCACTGCACTCCAGCCTGGGCAACAAAGCGAGACTCTATCTCAAAGAAGTAGTTAAAATCTGAAGGGCTGGACCAAATAGGCAGAATTAATAAATCATTAGATAAGTAAAATAATAGTGTTGAGTTTTTAACTCCCAAAAGAAATTGTCTAGTCCTTTCCATTTCTTTAGGGTTCTTTGCCCAATTTGATCATTTAGGGGGGATTGGAAGAGGGTGTAGGACTCTTCCACAATGCTTCGGCCATGTTTTTCTTCTCTCTGCAACACTGTAACCTTATGCCTCAGGGCTTTTATACATGCTGTTTCCTCTGCCTGGGACAATATTCCACCCACTCTACTTGCTTACTCCTACCCATCCTTCAGCCTTTTACTAAAAGCTGCTTCTGAAGGGAAAGCTTTCCTGCGAATGTGGCTAGATGTCCTTATTTTATATTCTGCTTTTATTCCGCACTTTGTCTTCATAGCACCCATCAATTAGATGCTTACTTGCTTAATGTCTGTTTCCCCCATTTGATCATAAATTTGCTGAGAAAAGAATAGTGTCCGTCCTCTTAATTGTTGCATCCCTAGAACCTAGCACAGAGCCAGGCACATGGTAAGCCCTCAAAAAAAATCTAAGTCAAATAAAGGAATGAAGGGACTGTCTGGGTCTCATTGCATGCATCAGTGTCTTAGGGTGAACCTTTCCAAATATACGACTTGTGCTCCAATCAGGTACCCATGATTGTACCTGGAAATAAGGCTGCAGCACAAGTCGTTTATTTGGAAGGATTCCAAGAAGCACCGTAGGGAAGTGGGGAAGTGAGGAAGAGAAGGAAAGGAAGCCAACCTTGGGAGGGTGAGTGGCAGGTCACCCTGTGGGCAGCTGGGACTCGATCCTGCTTCAGGCTCTGAGAGACAATGGAGAATGTGCCTCAGAGTTGTTCTAACTGAGGGATGAGGAGTTGGGCATTTATTCACTAAAGCTCTTTTATTTTAGTTGAAGGCTACTCCCTGCGTCATTAACTGTCTGCCACTTCCAGCCTGTGCCGCTTGCAGGCCTAACAGGCTCCTGTGGGTAGAGAAGCCCCTTACGCAGAAAGTAGAAAGTGCTTGTAATAGTAGGAGATCAGACACTACTGGAATGGCGTTGAGGGGTTATGAGTGGGTCCTCCACAGTATCTACTATGGTCAGAAACCCAACTGGATGAAATCGAAGCAAGGAGAGTATAGTATAATGCCAGTATAATTATAGCACATGTTGGAAAGACAGGAAGAAAATAAAACCTATGCACATATGCAGTTGTAATTATTGTTCAAGTATGTTTTAGGAAGCCTACAAGGGCACGGAATTGCACAAGAAGCTAGCACACTACAGATACATAGCTGTGGCAGGAAGAAAGCTCATGTTGGCCATAGATTTGGAAATTCTGAGAACAGGCTCCTCTAAGAGCCCTGAATGAATGGCTGCTACCACCTCATCTCTGTCACATGGAACCAGTTCTATCAAGAGAGATATTGCCAACAGCATTTGTCTTTGACTCAGTTTTTGTGTAACTGCTTAAACATTTTTCAGGGAACAGTTCTGCAAGGCTGATATTAACAGGTAGACTCTATATAACAGCTGACTTGAGTTAAATGAGGAACTGAAACTTCCCAGGACTGAAAGAAACCTGCTGATTATTGTTGCATAATCATGATTCGCTTTCAGAACTTCCGCATAAAAATCAAGTGAACTGTTTCCGTACCTATTGACCCTCTCCTCAGTGTAGTGGTTATATTTCTGTTTTTCTTTTTCTTTTCTTTTTTTTTTTTTTTTTGAGACAGAGTCTCGCTCTGTCACCCAAGCTGGAGTGCAGTGGCGCAGTCTCGGCTCACTGCAAGCTCCGCCTCCTGGGTTCACGCCATTCTCCTGCCTCAGCCTCCCGAGTAGCTGGGACTACAGGTGACCACCACCACGCCCAGCTAATTGTTTGTATTTTTTTTTTTTAGTAGAGACAGGATTTCACTGTGTTGGCCAGGATGGTCTCGATCTCCTGACCTTGTGATCCGCCCACCTTGGCCTCCCAGAGTGCTGGGATTACAGGTGTGAGCCACCGCACCTGGGCAGTATAGTGGTTATATTTCTATAGAAAGGTTGTTAGAAAGACCACAGGAACCATGCTGAGAATCTACATAACGTGTATGAAAATGCAACATGCTTTAAGCTGTTTCTGGGAAGAAAGGGAGCAAGACTCATGTATTAAAAAATAGGGGGAGGAAATAGGAATGGCTTATTATTTATAGGGAGGGAAGCAGGGTTCTGCAAACTCTGAGAATGAGCCCACTTGAGCCCATTATGGTTGAGAAGGAGCACCTCAAGGGAAATTCGACAACAAAGGGTGATTGTTTGCTAGGACTCAGGACTGGGAACTCCACTGTGTATTTTAGGCTTTGCATGTTGCCAGTTTGGTAAATTATTAGAGCTGCTATTGGACGCTGGTGCAGGATGACAAGCTTGAATCCTAAGCCAGGCAAATTCACAGTCTTGGACCCTTGGACTGCAACGTGGCATTTCCTGTTGGTTTTTCTGATCTACTTCAGGGACAGAAAACAAGCAGCTACTGAGCAAGGACTGTGTGCCAGATACAACGCGAGGCATTCTATGATACGATATCTCAATTAGCACACCCAGCAGCCCTATGAGATAGATGTTGATATCCCCTTTTCAAATGAGGGCACGGAGACACAGGAGGATCAAACAATTTGCCTATTGTCATCCACCTGGTAAATAACAGAGCCAGGCTCAGTTATGTCAGGCTCCAAAATTTGTGTTCTTTGCACCATCTTGCGTGGCACAGGTTGCCACTCCATTCTCTTGTGACCCTGGGAAGTTGGTTCAAGGGTTACTATCCTCATTTTCCACGTTGGGAAATGTGGAAAGTAAGACATTCAACACTGCATGGCAGTAACTCCTACCCGTAGTAAACCGGTCCTTTGTAGTGGCATGGTGCCAACCCTGTGATGGGCTGAGACAGTAGGGAAGAAAGGAAGTTATTACAGGGTACACAAGCTTTTCGATAGAATTCAACGTTGTTTAAAATATTTTCTGTACAGCCAAAAAGAGAGATCAGAGAATCAGAAAAATCAGAGTATGTAGTAATCTGAGTCCAGTGATCTGAAAGAGAGGGACAATTTACATCTTATGTTCCAACTTTCCACGTGATTTAGATTGGCCCAGACTGTATACCTTTGGTGTTCAGGTGTGGGAGCAAGGGGTATGGAACACCCTGTTTTTCCATCAGGTTGAGTCACAAGTTGTCACTTTGGCTGCTAAGCTGATTTTCTCCTTGGTATCTCTTTGAAGTGTTATCCTGTGAAAAGAACTGTAATTTCAGGGGAAGAATTCTTTCCTCCATTCTATGAGATTCTTGGCTGAAGCCACAAACTAATTTGATTCTGAAAGGATGCTGTAGAGAAGAGCTCATCTCTTAATCTCTGAGGCTTTCACCAACCAAACATGTGCTGATTCTGGTTTTCACAAGTCAAACTAATTTCTAAATAATGTAGCAACCAGTTAGGACAATCACAAGAGGGAGAGAAACTGATTTTGAAAGCCAGTTCTGAGAGATGAATGGAAATAAATTTGGAATGTGAAAGGTAAGGAGAGCCAGATGGACATACAGTATAATGCCAGACATGAGGAGTTTCAACAAACGCTGATGCAAAAAAACACCTGCTGATACCCAGGACCCAACCTTAGAGGGTCTAAATTGGTATGGTATGGAGTGCAGTCTTGGCATTGAGGTTTTATAAGCTCACTGAGGTTTGAGAACCTCTGGGCTAGAAAATACCGTGTGCTATTCCAAGGACTGTGAACTTTAGAGGAAAATCAAGAAAATGTGCTCAGTTACACAAAGATGGTGGGTGATTTTAAAATTTGATTGTGAAAAACTAGCACCCACCCTTATAGCTGTCTACACATCAAGGTGTGACTTCTCGTGTCAGTCACAAACATGGGGACGTAGGTGGAGCCTGTTCCTTCAGCAGTGGCCTGATCATGGGAAGACATTTCTAATGCAGAGATGATGCCTTACGTTTTATTCTTTCTAACCCGCCGTCCCTGGAGCACTGCTATGTTTGTGATAGTTTCTTAAAACCGAAACTTAAAATGGAACCACTTGGGGTCTTTTATTTTCGTCATCTGCTACATAACGCAAGGCACATACGTACCTCGACACTGGGCATTTCTGAATGTCAGCCTGGACTCTAGGATGACTGACAGGCAGTCCAGAGAGACAGAGCCTAAAATTTGAGCTGGTGATGAATCTCGGCCAGACCCAGTGACTGACAGCCTTCCCGTGACACAGGCAGGCGCTCTGCTAAGTAAGTCCTTCCACTGTGCCTGGAGCCCCATGTTCGTCAGCCATCCTAGAAATCATATCTGGGTGCTCTGTGCGGTGATGAATGTGGACATGGTTCACTCTGGGGCTTCTCCCTGTTAAATCCTCTCTGATTAGCTGAGTGATTTATCTTAGGGACTGCTTGCCTTGAAAGTGACTTCACTTAGCCCTCTGTAGTTGAGGAGCATTAGTTCCAGGACCTCTCACAGATTCCAAAATCCATGGATGCTTAAGTCCTTTACATAAAATGGCATAGCATAGTCGACCCTCAGTATCCAAGCATTCTGCCTCTGCAGGTTCAACCAACTGCAGATGGAAACCCACGCATACAGAGGGCCGACTGTTTTTATCTGTCCTGCTGTGCCTGCCCACTTTGGATATCTGGCCTGAGTGAGTGGTGAGACTTCATCCACCTGTGCTGTCATTCAGGGACACAGACACTTTGGATTCATGCTGGTGACTTTTCCATAGTGGCTGAAGAGGAGTAGGTGTTGTCTGAGGGATGTTACATTCAGGGGCTGGCGCACTTGAGTGATTGTGAAAGCTCGACCTATTCTGACCCAGAATAGCATACTTCATTGAGAGACTCCTGCACAGGCCTTCTTTACAGCTGCTGAATTTAGATTAAGAGCCACAAAATACATCCTGTCTGTGTGAGTGAGGTGAAGCACCTTCCAAACCCATCTGTGTTTTGTGGTTGACACCCTGAATATCATCTCCCACCTGTGCCCAACAGTGACAATTGTGGTTGTCACCTGAATGATCTTCTGGCCTCTGCCTGCCCACCCGAGGGACACTTCCTCTGCTCTTCTGTGAAGTAATGAGACTTATCCCAAGTTCTCCAACTCCTAATCTTCTCGACTTTTCTGTGTTTAGGTCAGAGATCTCAAGCCCTGGGGATCCCTTGGCCAGAGAGATATTAGGTTGGTGCAAAGGTAATTGAAGTTTTGCCATTGCTTTCAGTGACAAGAACTGCAACTGCCTTTGCGCGAATCTAATGCATGGGTGAAACAGACCGGCCTCAGAGACAGTGGGTGTGCTGAAGCCTGTGACAAACGGGAGGGCTGGCGACCCGTCTGCAGAGGATACTTGCCACTCAGCTCCAGCCAGTTGGTGGTTACCATCAGTGAGATAACAAGTGACCCAGGTCTCGGGAGGTTTTACCTCTCACTCATAGATATCCTGTGCTACAGGAAAGGAGATTCAGAGAGGGCCGTTTCTCCTTCAACCCCCCCTTTGTAGACTGAAACCCAGAAGAGTTATGCTTACATGACCAAAGAAGACATCCAACCTCTTTATTTTTCTGGTAATGAAACAAAGCCCGTTATATTTTATTAATACTACTGTAATAAAGGCAAAAAATAATGTCTGCAGAAAAATGGGAGCTTCTATATGCCAGAGAAGGCAACAATACATTTGATTTTTGTTATATATTGTGAACGGAAAAAATTACAATGTAAATAAATGTAGAAAAGGAGAAGTAAAGAGAGCAAATTTATTTCTTAGAAAGGGTTACAACCTGTAAGGTGCCCATCCCCCAGGCTGGGAAGACATACCTCCAGCCAAGACCCGAGACAGGAACTTTGAAGGAGGAGGGTAGGGGTAGGACTTTATGCTGAACAGGTTGGCTAAACATACATATTCAGCAGGTTACAAAAGGAGCTATGAATATTCATAAAGGTGATACTGACACAGGCATCTTGAACAAACATGCATGTTAACATATGACCCATGTTCACTTTGGAGTGGAGCCTTAACGTTTAAATGTATTACAACTACGCCCTGTGCATCCAAAGGTCTTTTCAGGACACAAAGACGCACAAGTGCAAAATCTCTGTAAACTGGCCTAGACCGGTGCATGGTCAGGGGTCTCTTTTCAGGAGAAAGTTAGTGAAAGCAGTCTCTTGTCCAGTCAGAGCTGTAGTCACGGCTGGTGGAACAGGGACATCGCCTGTGAGTTGGTCAGCATCTGTGAGCTGGATGAGCTGTCATTGTTCTAATATTGCTTATCTGGAGACCAGTTCTTGTTCTGCTGCCAGAGAAAAAGACAAACCTTTTGGCAGTGAGAATCATAGTTTATTCTTTAGGTGTGTTGGCGGGGGAGGCGGGGGTGTGACTTAACCCTTGCCTGGCCTTAGGTCTTGTTTATGACTTGGTAACTTATTGCCACTGAGAGGCTATTCTGTCAGTCTTATGATCTGCATTTTCATATTAATTCTGGCCAGTTGTTGTGTCTAAATCACAGAAGAAAGGGGCTATCTCTTCCCATCTGAGGCCTATCTGACTTCCCATCCCATCATGGCCAGAAATTCAGTTTATCTTTTTTCTGGGCTCCCTTTGTCCACCAGGGGGTCTGTGGCCCATCGGTTGGTGGGAGCTTAGGATTTTAGTTTTAGTTTACAAATATCAAAAGCCTGGTATATGAAATGTAAAATCCATGTAATAATATATTTCAATTATTTTTCTACAGTCCCAGCAAGATAAAATACTCAACTTGGGGTTTCTTTGAAGAATGATCTGATACAAATTTAAAGTAGCTTTAAATAAAATGGATAATGAACACACAACATTGACAGAAATGAACTGCCTTTTTCCAAGGATTTTTTTCAGAGTTATAAAGATCATGTAAGGTCAATGGTCAAAGCAAAGTTGCTAAGTTTTTATTATTAGAAACCGTCAGGGTGGCCGTCCATCCACAGTGCTGTGGGTATCCGGCGCACCATTCTTAGTGCGGCGAGCAGTGAGAGGAACTCCTGACTTGGTCGCGTCTTTCCTCTAAAGAACATACACAGTGAACTCTGAGCGGGGAAAGGGAATGGTGTTCGGCAACTTTGCAGTCAGAAATAGGAGATCTGAGAGAGACGGGTTAATGATCAGGTCACAGTGCATTTTGGCAGCATTAAAATGGGCTAGTCTGACAGAATGTCTTCAATTAGTCAGTGTATCTACACTTATTTCACTGTGTGTAAAACAAGACATTTCTCCACGCGTGGGATTTCAGGGAGTTTCGTTTTGGAGAGGGATTTTTCCCATGCTCTTCTCTCCCAGGCGGGCGGAGCTTCGGTCTCCTCCTGTGAATGGTGTCCTGTGGTTAGGCACACAGCAAAGCAGCGGAGGTGGGAAGGGACCGGAGGTTGGGGGGTGATGGGTGTTGCAGACCACAGTGCAGAGCTGAGTGGCATTCCTGGCTCTGAGGAGAGCGAGGCCCTGGCCTGCAGGGACTCGTTCACACAGCGAGATGAGCACGTCTCTGGCAGCCTGGGTACCTGGGTGCGGGGTGCGACTGCCAGCTGTCATCTCCCAGGGTGTGCCCAGAATGGGCCTCTCAGATGGTGGGGGCATTGCCTGGTTCTCTAGGTTGAATGTTTTGTTTCCCCAAACGGTAGCATTAGATGTTAATCCAGAATCCTGGATTTATACAAGGGCCAGGATTTAGACAGAGGACCAAGACTCCCAATGGCAGAGACACCATGGTAAAGAGCACAGGCTTAAGAATCCGTCACACCTAGGGCCAAATCCTGGCATTACCTTTGACAAGTGACCCTTTTTTTAAGTCTCTGCCTCTTCATTTGTGAAATGGAGCTAAACCGTTGTAAGACTCATATGACATAATTTGTATTTGCTTGCTAGCCAATTTAAAGGATAGCATTTATAGCGCTATTAAGTTCTGCATTGTTACATTTCAATAGACTAGCTGAACCAGAACCAAGCTCTCTTCTCCTAAATTAAAAAAGTAAACCCTGAGGCCGGGCGCGCGGTGGCTCATGCCTATACAATCCCAGCACTTTGGGAGGCCGAGGTGGGAGGATCTCAAGGTCAGGAGTTTGAGACCAACCTGGCCAATATGGTGAACTCCTGTCTCTACTAAAATACAAAAAAATTAGCCAGGTGTGGTGGCTCATGCTTGTATTCCCAGCTATACGGGGGGGCTAAGGCAGGAGAATCACTTGAACCTGAGAGGCAGAGGTTGCAGTGAGCCGAGATTGTGCCACTGCACTCCAGCCTGGGCAACAGAGTGAGACTCCGTCTCAAAAAAAAGGAACTCTGGAATTGTTCATGGGCGACAGCTGCTTTACCAGTACCTCCTCAACCCCCCCAGGCAAGAACAATGACACGTTAGCCAATACTAAAATAAGCCTGAAAGAAAGATAGGTCTATATCTATAGTTATAGCTGTAGCTGTAAATAAATATGTGGAAATATGTGTGTATACAAATATGTATATGTATATACATACAATCAAATCCTAAGGCTCCTTTTTAAGAACTTCTAAAATCTAGGTAGGACAGCCATAGAAGTGCACGTGCCACAACAGAGCACCTCAGTGAATTACCACACAGTCCATACTCCACTCAAGAAATGGAATGTTTCTGGAATCACCAAGCCCTTCCATGCCCCTCCCCTCTTCTTCTGACTCCTTTCTCACAAGGAAAACACTGAGCTGACTTATCTCTTGGATAAATTTTGCATGTATTGAAATTTATTTAAATAAAATCATGTATATATCCTTTTGTGTCTGGCTTCTTTCAGCCTTATATTTGTCAGAGTCAAGCATATTAATGCATGTCCTAACACCACGGTCACCGTATGTAAACTGGGACATATTAATGCATGTCCTAACACCATGGTCACCGTATGTAAACTGGGGCCATCCCGGTTAATGCTACCATTTTGGCATAATTACTGATGGCACACCTTTTCATTGTTGAAAGTGATGGAGTGATCAACCCTACCTACCACCAAGGAAAAGAGATGGACTCCTTTCCCCCACCACACACACCCTATAGGCTGTTGTTTTCTACCTTTTCCTTTAAGGCCTGTTCCTACTGATGAAGCTAATTGAGGATACCTGAGTCTTTTTGCATTCACGTGCTGGGGGAAAAGCAGGTGAGCTCCTGAGTGATTTCCCTATTTAGAGGTCTGTGAAAGCTGCAGAGGGCTGAGTTCTATCACTGATTTGAACTTTCTTCATGGAGACTTTCTTCCTTCGTGGTGAGTTTTATAGAACAAGATAAAGCAACGGGGCAATTTTGTAAGGTACTAGAGTAGGGGTGCTTGCTTTTTTAGAGTCTTAAAAAAAAAAACTAGCTTCCGTAGCAAGATGCCTGAGCTGGCTTCCAGTGGGGAGTGGCATTACTAAAGATATTATCATGCTTTCCCTTTCTTCCACCAACTCATAATCCAATGCATTACAACTATGACTTGAACAAGAAAAACACTCAACCTTCTTTGTATTTAGTGCCATTTCTTTACCTGTGCTCTTTGAGCCACTGGGTCAGTCATACTGACCTAAAGTCAAGACAGCCTGGACGGGTAAACAACAGCTTGCCTTAACCACCCACTGTGGTCTGGTCACCCTGAAATGACTGTTGGTTCTGTAACAGATATTTTTTGGTTACTGGAATATGTGAAAGGCATTAGTAGCCCAGGGCCAAATATGAGCGAATGCCCTTCTTCATCTGCAGCATGGGAGGTGTCCCACTTGAGAGTGTCATTTAGCAGTCCCTTGTGCTCGGCTATTATGAGGTCTTAAAAACACTACTGCTTTGTTGGGGCACAGTCATCCTGAAGGGCAAGTGAGCTAAGAAATCCTTGAGTGTATCGTCTCCAGATAGCAGCACTGTTTACACTCAGAGTACTTTTAACTTCTCAGCTCATTTAAAAAATTACTAATTTTATCCTTGCAATAGCCCTGGTCAGGCTAGGTGGTAACCTTGTTGTCTCAGGACTCTGATTTCACAGGTGCACTGTATAATGCATGAATTTAAGTCACCTGGTAAAATCCTGCGCTAAGTCTTCCAAATCTTCCATTCAGCACCAGTCCCTTCCTATCACTGCCAGCTGAAAACTATGTAGCCATTAAGATGATGCTGTAGAAATTCTAGAATTTCTGGCCTGTAGAATAATTTTTTACCTGGAAAAACATTTGTAAAAATTTGCTTGAGGAAACAGATTACAAAACAGTATGTTCAGTGTGATGTCATGTGGAAAAAGGTATGTCATCTTTAAGATGGGGACAGATTTTTCCACCATTTAACAGTTTTGAAATAAGGATACATCTCAAAATGTGAGTGCTCCACCCCTACAAATGTTGTTATATGGATGACAAATCCCATATTTGATAGTATCTTAGAATAAATACCATCTCTCTTTTCCTCAAATCTGTACCTATATAAGTAATGTAAAGAATGTCTACCAAAATGTTAACGGTGATTATCTCTGGGTGGGGGCAATGAGTGATTTTGTGTTTTCCAAATCTTTTGTGTTTTCCAAATTTGAGTATGTATTAATTTCAAGAATGGCTTTTTGAAAAGAGAATATACAAGGCCAAGGACCACAAAGTAGTAGACTAAGATGAGGTTCTTCCCATGATTATTATAAAACAATAGATGGAGAAGCCAAACATCTAAAATATTCTGCAAGAATGGTTAAAAGCATCTACAGGTTGATTTGGGGGAAAGGAAATAGAAATTAATTTAAATGTTGTATTTCAACATTTAAATTGGTCACAGATATTTTTGTACAATGTAAGACTATCCGATAGGAAAGAAATTATAAGACACTAATAAATTTATGCCTGCATCTATGGTTGATTCATTTACAAGAGTGTTCCTGATAGAATTGGGAGACTCACAATTTACAGGTTACAGACAAAGAAGAGCCATGAATAACACAGCTGAAGCGGCATGATTAGTAAATGGCAGTGGAATTTGAGTCTCCCAATTTGATCTTCTCTCCCCAAATACTTGAGGCACACAGGAAAAAACAAAAACAAAACAAAACAAAAAAAACCCAGTTGTATCAAATATGGGAAAAGCATGAACCAGGTGCTTGTTGTTTCTGTCACACTTTTCATGTAAATTCACCGTCTGCCTTGGATAAATATTCTTTATTCATCAGCTTAACCTAGAGCACTATTTGGAGCTGATTTACGATGAAAATGTAGACAGGCTGTTTTTGTTAATACTAGGCTGAACTTTACATATTAAACAGCTTGGCTAGATTTAAGCACCAGCTTTGAAGATGATCCGTTCAGCATAAATCCTGCACAGACTAAGAGCATGTCAGTGAGAACTGCCCTCGGCAGAGGGGCCCTGGGACGATGATGACTCAAAGGGCTCAGAAGACTCGCTGCTGGGATATCAAATTTGTGTTTTGTCAAGTCTCAGTAGGACTTGGTGCTATTTGTTGTGAGATCAAATGCCTTACAGGGCCAGGACTAATTAGGTTGACCATGGTGTCAGCTGCAGGGATGCAGGCGGTTGGGAATCTGACCACAGATGGATGTGGATGGGCAGTGCCTGCCTCACTGCGTCAGCCACAACTCTGCTATGAGCAACCAAGTCCACCATCAAATGGCTAGAGACATATTTAAGTGAGCATTTAATGGACTTTACTTTGATATTTTATTTTAGTTTGTATCTTTAATAAGAGGCAGTAGAGAAATGAATGGTCAGGAGAGCTGCTTTTGGACATGAGGAATCTTAAAGACTTCATTTCTGAACCAGGACTCTATAAAGAGGTATGAAACTCAGTAACTGAGGAAAGCTCTCTTCAGCATGTTTTAATTATTTTCTTTTATTCAACCATGTATGGGTAGAAAATTAAGGCAATGTGCAATGATGCTCTTTTTCTTTTTAAACTCTGGGCCAATACCTTTAGTGAAATTAACAAAATAGTTGGACTTTGTGAAGAGGAGCAAATCTAGACTCCAAATGATAAGATACATGTTTAAAGCCGTGAAACTAACTTCATAGTATACAGAGAAGTGCTGACTGTGTGGGGGGCAGTGGGTGGGTGGATGTCTGATGTTTTTAGTAATCAGAGATGAATTGAACTTTTGAAGTGTTAATAGTACATTTTTCCAGTAATGTGTATGCCCAATACAGATTAAATATAAATATCCTTAATAGGTAAATATATCAGAATCTAAAAATTATTTTCAAATGATAAATTTCACTACAGAATAATCTGTGACAGCTCTTCAGTAAACATGTATGGTTCATTAAATTAATGTAATTTTAGAAAACATAAAATGAATCAGATTTTTTCCAGTGAAATAGTCATAATTTTGTCTCCCATTTGCTTCATAGCTGATAATTCAAGTATTTCTAAAAACACTGATCCTTAAACGGTTAATAAGTAGACTCTGCGCATGTTCCTTCAGTTCCTTTGAAATATCTTTCCTCTTAGTTGGGTTTGGCTGAGTTTATCCTTTAACTAAATCTTGCATGGTTTTCAAATGGAAGCCACAAGACAGATTCTTAGCCATAATTTTAGAGGAGTGGTAAAAAAATGCAATTGCCAAAAAGCATATGGAATATCTTGTCAATCTGAAGATAAACAGTTGTTTGTATGGGTACATCTTGCTTATAATAGCAAGCCACATGTTACTGTTCTTTCAGAAGTGTTTTTGCCTCTCCCTTTGAGGGATGAATTTGGTAGTAAAATAACGGTTAGCTTACATCTGGAGTGGTGCCTTTTATTAGCAGAAACGATGACAGGATGTAAAATCAAAATATTGCTTGTGCTGTTGCTTTTTAGCTTTCCCTGATGGCTAGAAATGATGAAACATCTTGGTGATGTTTAGAGGGAGAAAAAATTCACTTTTATTGAACGTGTGTGTGTTCGTGTGCTCATTTAATCTTTACAATGATTCTAAAGGATAAACACATTCATCCCTTTTTACCAACTAAAAAATGGGCCTCAGAGCTGTTAAGTAACTTGGCCAAGGTCACACAGACTGGGGTGGCTGTGACCGTGAGAGCAAGCTTATCTGCCCTCAAAGCTCAGGTTCTTCTATACAGTTCTCTTTAGCCAACTGGTTGTTTATGGCAGAACTACTGTCATTGAAATAGCTAATCCAACTAGCATATCAATAATATAGGGACCTGTTTATAATTTTAAATGAGGAATTACTATTTACTACTGTGTGTGTGTGTGTGTGTGTGTGAAGTGTGTAACTGTTGAAACGGGAAAACAAGGCTTCAGTAACTTTTCAAAGTATACGAGTCAAGAAGCTGAGAAGCATTAACCACTACAACAAAGTCTTAATACAAATGAGAATGGATAAAGTTCATAATAAAAGTATAAACTGGACTGAAATGATTTAATTTGCTTTTTGAAGACTATAAGCTAATTTTTCTTTCAAGACAGAATGTATTCCTTTCATTTGTATACATAACTTTTATTTTAAAAATTTGGCTTTTTGGTATCAGGTGTCAAGTATTTTAGGGGCCGTCTGCTGGAGAAACTTGGAAATATAATGAAAAGAGCATGTATCCTCTAGTCAGATGACCTGAGGTTAAGTCCTGGCTTTGCCACCAATTGGCTGTGTGACCTTGGGGAACTGGTAACCTTGGAAAGCCAGGATTGTCTCATTTGGTAAATTGAAATAATACTTAACTCCCAGGTGCTGTGAAAGCCCCATTGAGATAACATTTATGGAAACATTAGAAATACGTAAAGTATTATTTGAATCAAAGGTGATGGTAATTTTTGTCAAACATATAAAACTTTGGTTTTCTTGCGTGAGTATTTTTAATGCAGAAGTTGGCTTAGTGATCTGATCTAGCAACCATGAGTGGTTTTCATTCCTCGAGGCCATGGTTCTGGCATTGGAGACTGAGGTTATAAGCCACTCTCCTGATTCACTTCATTAAGAATGTGTCTTGGAGTTTAACTGGGGTAAGATGTGACCTTATAAACTGTCCTGTGTCCCTTCTCTAGGGATTTTCCCTGTGCCTTTTCACTGAGTATGTGGCCAGGATTCTAGGCTGCTAGCACCTGGGACTATGGGAGGTTTTGTCTTGCTTTGATAGTAGAAAGAAAGAGTTGAACAATTCTGGACAACCATGAAACCTCCTTGGCATGCTGATGTATTATTTTAACCCACATGTAGTATCGTGTTCAAGAAATACTTTTTTAAAAATATAAAGTGTAGTAGTTGAGTCACTTGACTGGCTGATGCTTCACTGATACTTACAAGCAAGTGAGGCATGTTGATAGTGATGATGTATATTAACCAAGGCTTATTCAGTTGCAAGTGTCAGAAACCCAACTCAAATGAGCTTGCAAAGAGGGAAACTTACTTGTTAATGTAACTGGGTAGTCCAACTGTTGGTGCTGGCTTCAGACCCAGTTAATCTAAGGATTTAGACAATGTCATTAGGACTCTGCTGTGCTTCTCTTGCTTGGCTCTGCTGTCCTCTGCTTCATTCTCAGGCAGCTTCTCTCTGGTGGTGGGGCAAAGAGGCCCACAGTGGCTATAGGCCCATAGCATCCTCACAGGTGTATATCATGGAGAAGAGAATGTGTCACGCCCTTCTCTATAATCCATATTGATTCCTTAAAAGGACTCTCAGTGGCTCTGCTTAGTTTATACGCCTACCCTTGAACCAAGCATTGTACCCAGAAGGACATATTATTCTGGAGATCCAGTCTGAGTTACCTGCTAACCCCTGTGGCTGGAAAGGGTGTCTAATGGCAGTAGGGAGGTGGGAGGGAAGGGATATCACAGTAGTTTCATAGAGTACCTTCTGTGCTCTGTCATGGATACATGGAAATTGGAATCCCATTGGATGCCAAGGAAATGCCTTCTTTTACCACCTTCTCTGATTAGACAGGTGATGGGGGAAAAAAAGTCCCAAGGAGTGGATCTATTGATGAGAGATGGCTAGCTCCCTTTGACCAAATGTTTGACCCTCATAGTTTTTCATTTCCCATCTCAGGAATCTTTCAACTCTCTCTTCCACATCTCTGGCCTCACTCCACTTCCATAAAATGTCTGTGATCTATCCCCGTCAGCATGACAGTGAAAATATTGACCCATGATATTTAGTTGCCTCTCAAGAACATTTACACTGGAGAATTTTTCGAAGATGACCTTTTAAGAGCTGAGGAATAAAGAATTGCCATGAAACAATGGTCTCTATTTGGGGGTCAGGTTGTCTGCCCTACAAATCCTCAAATAACACAGCAGAGGAAGCCGCTTAGTTGGCTTTGGGATATAGGCCGAAGCCTTGTGTTCTGTACAATCGGTTTGAACGTAGCTGAAAGCAGTCAGAGAAGGGCATGTCAGTCAAAGAGTAAATAACTATCCCAGGCCATTTCATTGGTTCTTCTAACAAATGTTTGTTGAATTCTAAATAGATGCCAGATCCTAGTCTAGATGCTGAGGATACATCAATGAACAAAGCAAAGTTCCTACCTGAATTGAGTGTTTATTCAAATATATACAAGCAAGGGGGTATCTTAGTGAATTTGTGCATCTATAACAAAATACCGCAAACTATGCAATTTATAAACAAGAGAAATTGATCTCTCATGGTTTTGGGGCTGGCAAGTCCAGAATCAAGGCACTGGCAGGAATGGTATCTGGTGAAGATTGCTGTCTGCTTCCAAGATGGCAGCGTGGTGTTGGATTCTCTGAAGGGGAGGAACACTGTGTCTACACGTGGTGGAAGGGACAGAAGGTCAAGAGGGGTCTAAGCTGGTTTTCCTCAGCCCTTTTATAAAGCACTAATCCATTCATGAGGGTTTTGCCCTCATGACTTAATCACCACCTTAGAGGCCCCACCTCTTAATACCACCACCGTGGGGATCAAGTGTCAACATGAATTTGGAGAGGAATTAATTGTTCAAACTATAGTAGAGGGTGATGAAGAAGTAAATATATAATGTGACAGGAGAGAAGTAAAACAGGGTAACAAGATAAGGTATTAATGGGGAGCAGAGTAGCCTTACTGGAGGAGACCTGATGGAGATGTGAGAGTAAACCACAGATCTGTGGACAGAGTTCTAGGCAGCAGGAACAGGAAGTCCATGTTCCTGTGGTGGTTCATGCTTGGTGTGACAGAACAGCAGATGAGGCCATGGGAGCCAGATCACCTGGGGCCTTGGAAGTCACTGTGAGGATGTTGATTTGTACTCTAAGGGAGATGGAAAGGCACTACAGGGGTGATATGCCATTTCATCCAGATACCAAAACCTTAGAGTTGGATAGCTTTGATTTTGTGCCATTGGATGGAGTTGAATGGGATTCACATAGCTTCAAAGTACTGCAGTAGAAACCTTCACCCATGGTATTGGAAGAGAGTGAGTAAAGAGAAAATATAGAGGCATCTGTAGGAAACAAGAGTGTAAAATCTGGAGAAAGACATTTATTCTGGGCATAAACAGTGGATTCCCAGCTAACCGTGGGTTGTTAGGGTTAACATGTGAGCATTTCCTGTGGCATGTGTGTATTACTTGTTTCCCCTCTACTCACTCAAAAGAGTTAAACCTGATAGTGTTCCTTTGTACAGCATTGCTTGAGGGTAGGGTTGCCTTACTTGGGAAAGGAAAACAAAATGATATCCCAGTTAATCTTGAATTTTTTTTCCAATTTTCATTTTTAGATTCTGGGGGTATATATGCTGGTTTGTTACCTGGGTATATTGCATGATGCTGAGTTTGGGGGTGTGAATGATCCTATCATCCAGGTAATGAGCATAGTACCCAATAGATTTTAAGCTCTTCCCACACCCCCTTTGCAGTCTCCAGTTGCTACTGTGGGCATCTTTATGTCCGTGAGTACCTAATGCTTAGCTGACACTTGTAAGTGAGAACATGTATTTGGTTTTCTGCTTCTGTGTTAATTTGCTTAGGATAATGGCCTCCAGATGCATCCATGTTGCAGTAAAGGACACGGTTTTGTTCTTTATTGTGGCTCTGCCATAGTCCATGATGTGTGTTCCACCTCATCTTTATCCAGTCCACCATTGATGAGCACCTAGGTTGATTCCATATCCTTGCTATTGTGAATAGTGCTGTGATAAATATGAGTGATTGTGTCTGTTTATTAGAACAATTTTTCTTTTGGATGTACACCCAGTAATGAGATTGCTGGGTCGAATGGTAGTTCTGTTTTAAGTTCTTTGAGAAATCTTTAAACTGCCTTCCACAGTGGCTGAACTAAGTTACTTTCTCACTAATGATGTATAAGCATTCCCTTTTCTCCTCAGCCTCACCAGCATCGGTTTTTTGACTTTTTAATAATAGCAATTCTGACTGGTGTGATATGGTATCTCATTGTGACTTTTGATTCAGATATACAAATATTTTTAAAGTATAAATATGTCCCAAATATTGCATGCCATCCTGTATTTTATCTGGCAACCCTGATAGGCAGCAGAGGACATAACATTGTAATATTTTGTGTCTCAACTTCAGTTGCTTCTCCTATAGAATAGAAAAACAAATGGATCTTTAAGATTTATAGTCATCTAGTTACTCAGAGTGATCTATGACTAGAAAACTGCTCCTCACAAACCTGTCAGAGGTGAAGTAACATGAAATTGATTCTCTGTGTATGTGTATTCAGATGAGGAGAAAAACCCTCTAGATCCTAAATACCACTTTCACATAATGTATTAGGGGTTTGCTTTTTGATTGCTAATCAGTGGCCCTTCTGCCAGAGAGTGCTGACAGGCACAGGATTTCTGTAAACTTTCACTATCTAGTTGGCTTGGCCAGTGGCCTGGGTAATTACAACCTAGGTACTCACAGATAAGAAATAGGCCTTCTTGGCTGGGCACGGTGGCTCACGCCTATAATCCCAGCACTTTGGGAGGGCTACGCGAGTGGATCATGAGGTCAGGAGATCGAGACCATCCTGGCTAACATGGTGAAACCCCGTCTCTACTAAAAAAAAAAAAAAAAAAAAAAAAAATTAGCCGGGCACGGTGGCGGGCGCCTGTAGTCCTAGCTACTCGAGAGGCTGAGGCAGGAGAATGGCGTGAACAACCCAGGAGACGGAACTTGCAGTGAGCCGAGATCTCACCACTGCACTCCAGCCTGGGCGACAGAGTGAGACTCCGTCTCCAAAAAAAAAAAAAAAAAAAAAGAAAAAGGCCTTCTTGTTCTCAGAGACACTACCTAGATTCCGCTCTCTCTGCAGCTGTCTGCTCTGTGATACTCTGTCCCATGAACTCTGGCTGTCTTGGGCTCCCCAGATGCTCAGCTCTATCTCTTCAACTGAGGCTCCACCTGGGTTTCTCCTCCCTGTGCCACAGCCTGGCTCTCACAGACAGAAAGTGGGACAGTGGTTGGGCCCATTGTTCTCCAGTGTCTGGTGTCCAGTGTCTTGGAAAACCATTGTTCCATATCTAGTATTTTGTCCTTTTAAAATTTTCCCTATTGTTTGGAGTGGGAGGGTCAGTCTGATCCTTCTGCTTCATCTTGGCCAGAGGTGGGTTTATGAGAGAGTGTCTTAGGAGCTACCCACTTCTGGAGTTCCAGCTATGTCTGAAAAACAGCTGAATTAAAACTTGTCTCTCAGAGGGAATCAAGAACTTGTCTTGAAGACTAAAAAGGCACAAGATTGTCTAAGGAGTCAGAAAATGCTGGTTCCTGTTCTCTTTCTCCCTTAGACCTGGATTAAAGAAGGATTGTAGTCTGAGGAACTCCTGAAAACACCGGGGCCTGTGATCCAGTGATCCTGGAATTTATTTCCCTTACTTCGAGCAGCCCAAAGCAGGTGTAAAACCCAAAGAATGTAGAAGTCATTTTGAAAGAGACTATTTCTGTTCCCTTATTGTTTGCTTCTGAACATAGAAAAAACCATATATTCCACTGTGTAAACATGGCTTGGGGCTGTGTGCACAGTGATAAATGATAGTGGGAAGAACAGTATAACTGGCCCAGCTAATGCTACCACCTGGGGAATATATGCCACAGCACTGATTAAGCAAATCCTTGGGGCTGATCTGCTAGCTCATCACCCTCAGTGGCGTTATTGCTCCTCATGTATTTTTAAATAACTGAACATGAGCCTTTGATTCTTGAACACTTGGTTTGACAGGCCCAGGGCTCCCTAATTTGGAATCATTTGAGTTGAATTGGAATGAACAGGCAGGTAGCCTCCATAGTGGAAACCAATTATTCACTATGTGTCAAGATGTTGAAAATGATTTGTTACAAGTTTAGACAAACTTTTTGTCACTAAAGGTTCATCCTCATTATTCAAACTCAGGACCAGCCATCCATAATAGATTTGAGAAGAAAATTTGTCAGGTGGTGAAAGCCGATGTCTCAGAAAGCAATGAGAAGTCTGTGTGTACTTGATTGCCTTATTTTAATGTGATTGTTGGGGAGAGTTGGAATTGAGGCATAAATGTCTTTCAGAGGATTTTATTCCCCACTGTAAGTTCTTTCAGTCTCAGAATGATATGAGTGGCATGGGCCCCGCACAGCATGGCACTGGGTGGAAGGCCACAAGAGGTACCATGGACACTATTACTCTGTTCTCTTGCTCCTAATAAAGATATACCCAAGGCTGGGTAATTTATAAAAGAAAGAGGTTTTATGGACTCACAGTTCCACATGGCGGGGGAGGCCTCACAATCGTGGCAGAAGACAAAGGAGAAGCAAAGGCACATCTTACATGGCAGCAGGCAACAGAGCTTGTGCAGGGGAACTCACATTTATAAAACCATAAGATCTCGTGAGACTTATTCACTACCATGAGAACAGTATGGGGGAAACTCCCCCATGATTTAATTATCTCTACCTGACTCTGCCCTTGACACATGGGGATTATTACAATTCAAGGAGAAATTTGGGTGGGGACACAGACCAACCCTATCAGCTACCCTCTCTCCCTGGCTGAGAAGCTGGCTTCTTGCTGGTGCCCACTTCTAAGTGCCCCCTACCTGGATTTGTCTTGCTCTGGCTGTTTGAAAGTCTGCTTACCTAGGGCTGAAGTTGTCTTGCTGAGCCCCTGAGAAAAGTTATGAGCTATTCACACTAAATTTCAGTAATGTATTTTCCTTGTCTCTACACAACCCTCAGCCATCACTGACATCTTCAGGGTATTAAGTAAGAAGTCTGATGGCAGACATCTGTCATGGCAAATATTGAAGCAAACAAATCTATATGTTCTATTCATATTTACATGGAAGAATTTCTGTGGCCACATGGATATGAGACAGAATGAGATATGAGGATGGTTCAGATGGGAGGCACACGGTGAAGAAATTGTGCCACCTGTTCCTTGGGCATGTGGAATCTTCACAGTCCACCCGCTGACTCTGCTGAAGATTATTATTTCGAGTTATTTACTAATTTGACAAAGCTGCCAAAATCTGAATCACAAATTTACCACCACTTCCACTTCACCTTAGGAGTTCATTTTCCTGACTGCCCACACACAAAAATTCATGAGGGTATCTGAGGTTTGGAGCTTTCTAAGTTAAGGCTGTGTCTTCATATGAAAATCATGGTCCTGTGCTGGTCTCTTCCCTCTGGTTGCACGGTAATGGCTTTTCACATACCTCACTGATGGCCATTCCTCAGCAGCAAGCCTCGAGAAAATAGGGACAGGACTGTCAGACACTTGGCAAGGGTCTAGCCTATTTTTCCTGTGTTTTTGGATATTTTCTGTAGTAATAATCAGCTCCATGAAGACATTTTAGGGCCAAGTTAACCCCCAAGAAAGAATTTGTCACAGTTGTCTGTCCAGAAATCTCATATTACAATGAAGGTAATTTGGGTTCCCAGTGTGTCAGTCACACCTGTTGCTGCCATTCACTAGGCTACTTTGTGTGTAGTTTCTTAGTTACTTAGAATAACTACTTAGGCGAGTGAGAGATTAGAAATACTATCATTGAAATGAGGCAGGCTTATTTTCTTCTCAGACACAGTTGTGGGCTTGTGGGTTCAGTAATTTCTGGTGAAGGCATGCAGCTTTTCAACTGAGTAACTCCTTTGGCTTGAGGCTGGGAAGGCCATGGGTTGTTCTTGGCACAGACTTGCTAGTGACCTCTTCCAAGTGCCAAAGGTATGTTCTCAAGCTGAATTTGGGCTTTGAGGCCACTCTTCTCAGCGGGAGACAAACTGACAGCGGAAACCCTGGCTCTATTTAAGGCTCTGGAGAGGCAGCAGGTGGTGATATGTGGATTTCCATCAAATAATTTGGTTGTCACCAGTAGGATCACTTTGAAGCCACCCCGGCCATGTGCGTTGGCAGAAGCCTCCCTGCTCTCTGGGGAAAGGAGAGGAAAACCCCATCGTTTCTCTTCTGGGTCTAGGGTTTGTCACCAGCCCAGAAAGATGGGACTCAGGCCTTTTCCTGCAGCATGGAGATGGGCTGGTTTGGTTGTAACTCTCGGAGGCTGAGTACTGCGGCTAAATCAAGCTCCCATTCCACTGCTGCCTTTTCAGAACTGTCCTCCGGTTTGCCTGTTTCACACCCTCCCACTTCTACAGCTTCCTGTTTGCAAACAGATTTGCTTGTTAAATGGAGAAAACCAAGTTTGTATGCATTTGTGTCAGGCAAAGGAGGAGGAACACCAGTCTTCCTGGGGGAAGGCAGCTGGGGTTGAGTGGTGATGGTGAGAAAAAAATTCTGTTCGAGAAACTAGCCTATGTACTCCATCTTTCTCTTTCTGTGCTCTTTGAGAATGAGAAATGGTCTACCCATCTCTGGGCCTGAAAGACAAGTGTGCCATCCTGATAATTAGGATGGTGTAATTCCAAGGATATTATTTCATGGATAAAATGACTCTCCTCTTTTGAAGAAATAAAAATGAGATGTTCTTCCAACCTCTGGAATTCTGGCATGTATGCTTCTAGGAGAGGCCTTGTTATGCCCTTTGAGAAAAGGGAGGGAGCTTGCATTTCCTGGAAAACCTAGTAAAAACACATTTGTATTGGCCAATAAGTCTTCTCACTGACTTGGATTCTCAAAAGATTTACGTCTTGGGCAAGAGTTTGTCATATTTGAGAACCTTCTCAAAGACTGAACATTAGAAAGATATGCTACCACAAGTCTGACTTCCAAAAGGGTGTGAAGAACTCTTAAACCAAAGCACAGAAAACAGTCCAATTCCTAGTGGAAGCATCATGTGAGGAAAGGTGGGGAGAGCAAACCAGACAGTCCTGTCATTGCCACTGAGAGCTTTCTCAATGCTTCCCCAGAGCTTTCTCAGCAGGTCAAGGAGATATCACTGTTCTGATTTAGGGACAGGAGGAGTATGGCCAGCAGGGGCTGTCATCCTCATGAACGGAGGTGTGTGGTCTGCAGACTGACTTCTGATCTAAAACTGGTCAAAATTGCAAAGTGGGTCAAATGGATTTAAAGGGCCTGTGCACTGAGGCCCTTACCTGGTGAATGGTGCCTCCGTGCTGTGCAGCAGCCCCGTGGTCCTGTTCCCCGCTCAGCTCTGCGCTGTTTCTGGGCCCCTGAGGCATTCTTTGCCACCTTTCCCATCAAAGTTTGCCTGTCTTGTTCCCCATGTGTTTGGGATTCATTAACCTATTAACTTTTTACCATGATTGGTAATAGTCTTAATAACTTAGAATATTGTCATATTTATATTTGAAAAAGCTCTTAGTGGCTATTTTTGCAAAGTAAGGAGAGGGAATTCCAAGGACAATGGCCATGGCAGGCCATCAAAGAGGTTTTTTCAGGATTAATGTCATTTAAACATCTCTCAGATACATTTAAAATGAATGCTACTATATTAATAAATTAAAATGTATATCAAATTACCTAATGAATCTTTCTATTTCCACTTGTTATACACTCATACCTTCAGGAGTCCCAGATTCTACTTCACCCCCATGTTAAAAAACAATAGAAATTAATTAGACATACTATAAAATTATAAAAATTTTCTTTGACTTAAAGTATTACGTGATAAAGTTACAAAACTAGTATTAGAAAAGAGCATGTGATTAAAAAGAGGCAAACAACTAGAGTCTTCCTGGAAAATAGGGACTTTGAGCTGAGATTTTCAAATGGTTTGGAGAGTGGTATTGTCAGCTAGTGGTAGAAAGTTGTGTTGTATCTGGGTCCATATAGCTAAAGTTCTGGAGACCAAAGAGAAAAAAAGACTGTGCTGACCCAAAGTATGTAAGATCTGGAGGCCTCCGTGGGTATCTTGCTTACAGTTCTAAATATAAACAAAACAACTCTGGCTCCCAGACCAAGAAACACAGCTTTCTCAACATTTTGGGTATGAGTGAATCTAGGCAATATTTGAATCTTGACTCAGAAGCAGTGACAGGATGTGTCATGCCTGAGAGGCACCTTGAAGTTTTAATAAGTAATTTTTTTTTTTTTTGAGACAGAGTCTTGCTCTGTCGCCCAGGCTGGAGTGCAGTGGCACAATCTCAGCTCACTGCAAGCTCCACCTCCTGGGTTCACACCATTCTCCTGCCTCAGCCTCCCAAGTAGCTGGGACTCCAGGCACCTGCCACCACCACCACAGCCGGCTAATTTTTTTGTATTTTTAGTAGAGACAGGGTTTCACCGTGTTAGCCAGGATGATCTCAATCTCCTGACCTTGTGATTCGCCTGCCTCGGTCTCCCAAAGTGCTGGGATTACAGGCGTGAGCCACCGTGCCTGGCCTTAATAAGTAATTTTTGTGGTTTATCAATTACCTGCCAATCATCTTTATGCCTGATAACTTCTGGGTTATATATTGGCACCCCCTCAAATATGTGAATGCGTTTGGATTAATAAGCCACTCTGTCCAGTATGGTAGCTGCTGGCCCCCATGTGGCTGTTGAGCACCTAGACTGTGGCCAGTCCAAATTGAGATGTGGTAAATATAAGAGGCACGTTGTGGATTTCAGAGATTTAGTATGAAAAAAGAATGTAAAGTATCCCAAGAATGACAACATCTTATTGATTATAAATTGAAATAATGGTATTTTAGATATATTGAGTTGAGTGAATATGATTGAACTACCAGTCCTTTTTACTTTTTATTAATGTGGCTACTAGAAAAGTTAAAATTACATATGTGTCTAGCAGTGCATTTCTATAGGACAGCACTGGCATGAATATTCATGTGCATATACAGCTGTCAAAATTTTTCAGGTATTTCCGTAGTTTACCTTTTCTCTTTCATTTAATAATTTGCTTGACTATAAGGGACCTGAATTACAGAGGTGAGTAAAGATTCCATATGTTCCACATACTCAACAGCTTACCATTTGGTGAAAGAGATACTCTTTTTTTAAAAAAAATAATTACAGTACAGTGTGTAAGGACTGTAATAGAGAAGTGTACCAGTGCTGTAGGAGAACAGAGGAGGAAGACCGTGAGAACACCGCAAGTCAGAGAGTGAGTGAAGGCTTCTGAGAGGAGTTCACATTTGAACTAGACTTAGTTTTATTTAGTTTTTTACAAGACATAATTTATTTCCTTTTTCAAAAAATTTATATTTGAGGGTACATGTGCAGGTGTGTTACTTGGGTATATTGTGTGATGCTGAGATTTGGGTCTCGAATCATCCCATGACTCACGTAATGAACACAGTGCCCAATAGGTAGTTTTTCAACCCTTCTCCCCGCCTTCCACCTGCCCTCCCTCCTTTTGGAATCCCCGGTGTTCATTGTTCCATCTTTGCGTGTAGCCGATGTTTAGCTCCTACTCATAAGTGAGAACATCTGGGTTTCTGTTTCTGTGTCAATTCACTTAGGATAATGGCCTCCAGCTGCATCCATGTTGCTACCGAGGACATGATTTCATTCCTTTTTATGGCTATGTAGCATTCCATACATACTATATATATATCCCACATTTTCTTTATGTAATCCACCAGTGATGGGCACCCAGGCTGATTTTATATCTTTGCTCTTGTAAATAGTGCTGCAGTGAACATAATGAGTGCATGTGTCTTTTTGGTAGAACGATTTAATTTCCTTTGGATATATATCCAGTAATTGGATTGCTGGGTCAAATGGTAATTCTGTTTTTAGTTATTTAAGAAATCTCCAAGCTGCTTTTCACAGGGGCTGAGCTAATTTGCATCGCTACCAATAGCGTATAAGCATTCTCTTTTCTCCACAACCTTGCCAGTATCTGTTATTTTTTGACTTTTTAATAGTAGCCATTCTGACTGGTGTGAGATGGTATCTCATTGTGGTTTTGATTTGCATTTCTCTAATAATTAGTAATGATGAGCATTTTTCATATATTTGGCTACTTGTATGTCTTTTGAGAAGTGTCTGTCCTTTGCTTACTTTTTAATGGGTTATTTTATTATTCTGGATTTAAGCTCCTTATAGATTCCAGATGTTAGTCCTTTGTCAGATGCATAGTTTGCAAATATATTTTCTCCTATTCTGTAGGTTCGTTATTTACTCTGTTGATAGTTTCTTTTGCTGGGCAGAAGCTCTTTAGCTTAATTAGGTCCTAATTGTCAATTTTTATTTCTGTTACATTTGCTTTTGAGGACTTAGTCATAACTTTTTTGCCTAGGCCAATGTCTGGAACAGTATTTCCTACATCTTCTTTTAGGATTTTTATGGTGTGAGGTCATGCATTTAAGTCTTTAATCCATCTTGAGTTAATTTTTATATATGGTGAGAGGTAGGAATCCAGTTTCATTCTTCTGCGTATGGTTAGACAGTTTTCCCAGCACTGTTTATTAAATAGGGTGTCCTTTCCCACTTGTTTGTTTTTGTCGACTTTGTTGAAGATCAGTTGGTTTTAGGTGTGTGGCTTTATTTCAGTAGTCCCTATTCAGTTCTATTCGCCTGTGTGTCTATTTTTGTACCAGTACCATGCTATTTTGGTTACTGTAGCCTTGTAGTATAGTTCGAAGTCAGATAATGTGATGTCTCCAGCTGTTTTCTTTTTGCTTAGGCTTGCCTTGACTATTCAGGGCTTCTTTGGTTTCATATGAATTTTAGAATAGTTTTTTCTAATTTTGCGAAAAGTAATATTGGTAATTTGATAGGAATAGCATTGCATTTGTAGATTGCTCTGGGAAATACGGACATTTTAATGATATTGATTCTTCCTATTCATGAGCATGGAATGTCCTTCCATTTGTTTGTGTTGTTTATTGTCCCTTTCAGCTGTGTTTTATAGTTGTCCTGTAAAGATCTTTCACCTCCTTGATGAGATGTATTCCTAGGTATTCTATGGTTTTGGTGGCCATTGTAAGTGAGATTGTATTATCTATTTGGTTTTCAGCTTGAACATTATTGGTGTGTAGAAATACTACTGATATTTGTATGCTGATTTTTGTATCCTGAGACTTTGCTAAAGTTATCAGGTCTAGGAATCATTTGGCAGAATCTTTAGGTTTTTCTAGGTGTAGAATCATGTCCTCAGTGAAGAGCGATAATTTGACTTCCTCTTTTCCTATTTGGATGCCTTTTATTTATTTCTCTTGACTGATTGCTCTGGCTAGGACTTCTAGTACTATATTGAATGAGAGTGGTGGGAGTGGACATCCTTGTCTTGTTCTGGTTCACAGGGCTCTTGCTTTCAGTTTCTGCCCTTTCAGTATGACATTGGCTGTGAGTTCGTAATATCATTTTATCATTTTGAGGTATGTTGCTTTAATGCCTAGTTTGTTGAGGGTTTTTATCATGAAAGGATGTTGGATTTTATTGAACATTTTTTCATCTATTGAGATGATCATATGGTTTTTGTTTTTAATTCTACTTATGTGGTGAATCACATCAATTTGCGTATGTTGAACCATCTTGGCATCCCAGATATAATGCTCACTTGATCATGGTGAATTAACTTTTCAGGGTGCTGCTGGATTCAGTTTGCTAGTATTTTGTTAAGGACTTTTGTGTCTACATTCATTGGGGATATTGGCCTACATTCATTAGGGGATAGTTTTCTTTTGTTATGGTTCCTTTGTCAGATTTGGGTATCAGGATGATACTACTTTTATAGAATGAGTTAAAGAGGAGTCCCTCATCCTCATTTTTTTGGAATAGTTTCAGTAGGATTGGTATCAGCTCTTCTTTGTAAGTCTGATAGAATTCGACTGTGAACCCATCTCATCTGGTCCGGGGCTTTTTCTCGTTGGTAGTTTTTTTTTTTTTTTAACTGATTCATCTTTTATTACTGATTCAATTTCATTACTCATTATTGGTCTTGAACTGGACTTTACATGAGAGTAGAAATAGACCAGGTAGAGAAAATGGCAAGAGCATTTTTCAGGTAGAGAAAAAAGCATAAGGGAAGATGGTGAGAAATGGAAGAGTTGGACAGAGTGGGTTTCAGTAAGAGTTGAAGGTGGCCAGACAGGTAGCAAGTGGAGGAAAGATGACCCTGGAAGGGTAGTTGGAGAAACTGGACTTTATCTTATAGAATAAGACTAACCTATAGTGTTATGTTGATAAGGTTTTTCAACAAGCAGTGACATCAAATTTGTGTTTTAAGACAACTACCCACTGGAAGCAGTGTAACTAAGGAACTGGGGAAGGCAAAGATAGACACCACAGAAAAACCAAGCCCTAACTTTATACACCGGGAGTAGAGATAGAGCCAAGGGGCACATTCACAAAATATTTAGGTGGTATAGAAGACAGGATTTGGAAGTTGAATTGCTTTGGAGAATCAAGGCAATAAGCTAGCATGAGGACAGGAGAAACCAGAATGCAGTGAGTTAAGCAATTAGTGGAAGTAAGGAAGAGGCAGTATGAGGATAGATGGCTTTATTTCCAGAAGTTTGAAGGTGCAGGCAAACACAGAAAGGTGAGCAGCTTTTGATGGGAGGACAAAGAGCTGTGGTGTGGTGTACAGTCATCCTGCTTATGTGTTTTTATACATAACTGCTTTATATGCAGTTAAGCCTTTGGGCAGGGGAGCAGGACCAAGTAGAAAGAAAGAGATTAGAGAGATAAAAGTGAGGGAATAATGAATGGGAAAAGCTTCCTGAGGAAGTCTGGGCAGGGACTGAGAAGCAAGAATTGTTAGGTAAAGGAGAATCAGGTAAATTTGAAAAAGCCGCTGTGAGAAACTGTGGTTGGTGAAACCCTCAGTTCTGTCTCTTTTAGTAATAGAGGCCCAGCACATTGAAATTCTTCAAATCATTTTAGAGGTATCGGTCCAGTTCCTGCTTGCCATTGACTTTCTGGAAGGGGTGGGAAATCCATTTCAGGTGGAAAAGTTGGCTTTTGGAGGTGCACTGTGTGCCAGGAAGTAATCGGTCAGACGTTAGATTCTATTGCCTCTAATCATAAACTTTTGGCTCCTGTCCTTCCTTCCTTCCATTTGTCATTCATTTATTTTTCATCTGTATGCCTTCATTTGGAACTTAGTTTGAAAAGATGTAAAGAAAGTACCTTTCTGGTGACAGGCTCTGTCAGACCTACGGCACAAATGGTACCTTTCATTTGACAGTGTGAACACATACAATTCTCATGCTTTGGGGGCTTCATTTTCTTTATCTCTAAAGCTTAGCATTTGGATTATTGCTGAGGCTCCTTTTAATTCTAAAATTCCATGGTGGTGTGGTACCAAGTTGAATTCGTGCCCACTTACAAGATGTGAAACAGAAGGAAAAAGTGATGCAGTGTGTACTCATCAGTGAGGGCGCTGGTGTTGATGTACCACATATGTACAAAATCCCCATGTAACTTTACCAGACATCTGCAGTACAAGGACATTTTGCCTGCATAAGCAGCGTATGCTTCAGCTCAGAATATATGCCAAGCACACTTGAGAACTTTCGTATTTTGCAGCTGAAGTACAACACAGCTGGCCTCCTAAATGATTTAAAGTCTTCCTCTCCACCAGCAGAATTAAAAACTAAGACTGTTATGATGCCTCTAAGAGAACGGAGATGCAACCTATAATTATGAATTTATCAGACAATAGGTGACTTTTCACAGCAGTTCTTAATGTGTTACCATAATCACACTTTCTCCTTTGGAGAATCAAGCCTTGTTTTGAGAATTTGCATTGCATACAGAGTGGGAGAGGGGAAATGGATGTGTTGTGCATCCAGCAAAGCTTAAAAAGAAAATATAATTGGGTTCCTCCTTATCTGCTGCAAAGCAACCAACAGAAGAATCAGAATGTCAGGGGTTTGAGTGTTTAGCAGGTGACCATGGAGTCTCAAGTCCAGGGCCTGTTTATAAGTCCCACAAAACATAATAACATTTGTTTGTGATGTTACTTGTGAGTTGATTAATATTTTTGTATTGACATAGAAGAGCAAGGTGAATCTACTGGATTTCTTGTAGACCATTCCATTCAGAGTGGAGGTACCTTCATGTCATGTCTTATTTGTTCTTGCAACATCCTGATAAAGTAGAATCTATCATTATTTTGCAGACGAAGTTAAGGCACAAGAAGTCAGTTTCAGCAAAGCAAGTCAGGGACAGATGGAACACTAAAAGCAGATCTCTAAATTTGCAGCATGTTCTTTTCCTTCCATTTTAAAAAAAAACCACAAATTTTAAAAACTGAGCTGCTGTTTGTTTGTCTGGTTCTTTGTGTACCTTATAAGAAGCAAAGCTATTGCTTCTGATAAGGCCCCTTGATGAAATATGCTGATATAGAAGTAGGAAAGCAAAAATAATCTAGATCAGAACCTACCGTTGGTAAAATGAAATCCCATCGTGTCCATTACCTACCTGCTGTGATGGTGAGCAGTCATTCTGCAAATATTTTTGAGTACCTGCCCTGTACCATGCAGCGTGCTGGAGACTGAGGAGGTGCTCCTAAATTTTTCTTGGGGGTCTTCTTTAGGGAAAATTACCTTACAAAGATGACTGAGTCCTGAATGGGTTATCCAGGCCAAAAAGGTCGATTTGGGGAGCCAGGAGAGTAGGGATTTCACTTACTATTCATTCATTCTTTCTGTAATAAAGGCCTGGAATTAGGAAAGGTCCTGGCGAATTGGAAGAGAAAAGAAATGAAGCTGAATTTTAGATTTGAAAGGGGTGCATGAGACTAGAGAAAGAGGCAGAGGACAGATATTAGAAGATGTCAGTGGTTGTGTAGAAGATCAGTGGTTGTGTAAGGTATTTAGAAGAATCTCATGCAAGGGAATTATCTAATTAGAGCTGCTTTTGCAATCAGTCTGAGCCTAGAGATAGGTTGAAAGGAGACAAGACTAAAGGCACAGAGGCCAATTTGGAGTTGTTGCATGAATCCAGGTGAAAAACCAAGGCCTGGACTAGGATAATCACATTGAGGATGGAAGTAATCTAATCTGTATGGTTTGGGAAAGATTATTGGGGCTTGGTGATAATTGGATGTGGATAAAAAGGCGAAGGAAGCTTCCAGGATGATGTTTAGGTTTCTGGTTCCCAAACAAAGGTAGATGGTGTGAAATAAGGAATGCTGGCAGAGGAGGGGGTTTCCAAAGATCAGTAGGAGACAGTGAGCTTACTTTTAGACCTCCAACTTCATGAGGAATTCAAAGAAAGATGCCCAAGAGGCAGTGCCTGTTGAGAGATCTAGGCTGGAGATAAAGATCAGAGACTTCAGCAGAGGAGTGAAAGCCTTTGGAGGGGAGAGATTACCAAGGCAAGAAGTAAAGAGTGGGATGAACAGAGGACCTGGAAAAGAACCCTAAGGCATGTACCGTATTATAGGGGAAGGATAGAGGAACAAAAGCATATGGAGAAGATTGGAAAGGAACTTCAACAGCCAGTCACTGAAGGACAAATACTGTGTGTTTCTGTTTATAAAATGGCCAGAATAGGCAAATCCATAGAGACAAAGTAGATGAGTGGTTGCCAGGGGCTGGTGGTAAGGAGGAATGGGGAATGACCGCTAATGCATATGGTGGTTCTTTTGGGAGTGGTGAAGTGTTTAAAAATCAGATGGCAGTAAAAGCTGCATAACTCTGAACATACTGAAAACCCCTGACTTGTACTCTTTGAAATAATGACTTCCATGAAATGTGAACTCCATCTCAATCTATACTATAAACAAAGATTCGGCCAGGCGCGGTGGCTCACGCCTGTAATCCCAGCACTTTGGGAGGCAGAGGCAGATGGATCACAAGGTCAGGAGATTGAGACGATCCTGGCCAACATGGTGAAACCCCATCTCTACTAAAAATACAAAAAATTAGCCGGGAGTAGTGGCAGGTGCCTGTAGTCCCAGCTACTCGGGAGGCTGGGGCAGGGGAATCGCTTGAACCCGGGAGGTGGAAGTTGCAGTGAGCTGAGATCATGCCACTGCACTCCAGCCTGGAGACAGAGCAAGACTCTGTCTCTTAAAAAAAAAAAAAAAAAGATTCAATCATCAAACACCCTAATGGGGCAGGGTGAGAGGCTAATGTGAAATGGGGGTGAGGGAGTGGCAGGGATGTTGTAGAGTGGTCTCAACTTTCACCTGATTTTTCTCTAGGCCCTTCAGGGGTCAGGCTGGGCCATCCTTTCTCTCAGAGTTGCTAGTGCCCAGAGGTTTGTGTTTACAGTTCAACAAATTAAGTTAAAAACAACAGACCAATATGAGAGGGACATCTCAGTTCCAAGCCACAGGACTGTGAAAAGTGTTTTTCTTGGTACAATGAGCAGAAAGCAGCCACAATGTAAAAGGACTCAGAGGCATCCAAGGCTTTGAATTACCATCATTTCTCACATTACCCTGAATGAACAGTGTTATCATTTTTATTTTTTATTTAACCGCCAAATAAACAGAGCCTATTTTTGCAAAAATGGCAATTTAAAATCTTCTGATTTTAAGCCAAGAGTGGTTTTTTCCATTATAGCTTCTGTGGGCTTGGCCTCAGCCCTCAATCTTTCCAGGACCCTGCTGAGCTGCCGCCTCCTTACTGCTTCAGTTCCCCCAGAGCTTTCAGAGGGAGTTAAAATGGTTAAGTTAAAATGGAAGGGATGCAAGGAGAAGCCAGCCCAGCCAGTAGAGAGAACAGGTATGTGGGCAGCATATTAGAGGGAGCCAGGCTCATGAATCAGTCTCAGTAATTAGTAAAGAACAAGTTTCTGTCCCTCATGTTTGTAATGATCGGTTCTCAGCAGTACTGTCTTTTGGCCAGCTTTTCAGACCTCAGGATTCATATGTGATGCACCCATTAAAGCTGAGAACACAAAGACTCAAAGGGAATGAGTAACAATCCCAGGTTTGTGCATGGGCCTAAGTCGGGGAACAGGAGTTGAGATCCAGGCCTAGGCCCTGCTGCTCACCGCTCTCGCTGTAGCATCAGCTTCAACATAGGTTCAGCCCTCAGGTGTGAGATGAGGAGCATGAGTGAGGACTTACAAATTGGACTTGTTGAAGGGCGTGTGCGAGCCTTCTCTGTCCCTGAGCACTTAGGACGAGGCCAAGCCACGTCCTTCTGAAATGAGCATGTTAAAGCTTCTGTGAGGTTCTGATGACATGTGTCGTAACCTTTAGGTAAACTACTTACTAGGCCATTGGGGACTGCATCACAGCAGAGTTCAGTTTGTTTCTTTTTGGAATGCCTTGAAGACCAGCAAGACACCTGCTGTGGCGTCAGGTTGTGCCTCCATGAGGTCAGATCCAGAACACATGGTCATCTCCAAGTGTCGGGCAGGGCTCCAGGCTGCCCCCTTGGCTTCTTGATAAGCTACCAAAAAGCAGAAGGATGGGGTATTGATATGTGTGTCTAATTGGGTAAGGATCCAGCATGCTGGTAAAAAAGGGTCTTGTTAGCAGTAGCACAGAAATTCAATGGACACATCATGAGTGACTCCCATCCAATCTGGCCAAAGGCAATCCATAGACTCCAACTTAGAAGTGGTCAAAAAGTTTGTTTTCAAGCTGGCTGTTGGGGATGTGCAATGAGTTTTCCAAAAGAAACAATGGTATAAATGGGAGTTATATATAATAAAAATTGAGTGGAGCTCGATAGCTAATGATGGAAGGAGAAATCTAGGGACTATAGCAGCCCTCCAGCCTGTTAGAGGGGAGGAAGAAAGGTGACCGGGACAAAGTCTTGCTTCAGATAACCCTCATGTTAGCCACCAGGAAGAACCGTAAGCCCTGAAAGACATCATTACTCAGGATGTGATTCCCAGTGCCAAAGGACCAAATGCCCCGCTTTTAATTATGTTTGTGTAGTGCTGATGAGGCCATAATTCATGGTGACCAAACTCACAGGAGTTGATAAATCTGAGTATTAGCTTGTTAATTTTTATTTAGAGGCATTTATTTCCTGATGTCTGGAAAATCCCCTGTTTATATCAGTTCTATCTGTTAGGTGGAGCTTCAGAGTAAGCCAATTATCAGAGGTAGAAGCAGAACAAAGAAACAGGGATGGATTTTAAAGGTTTAATGTAGTCCCATAAAATGTGGAAGACCGTCTGCTTGGAAACAGACATATTTAGATAAGAATCGTCAAATTACCCATTTGAGGTTGGTAGTAGTGGGTGATTACTAACAGTTTTACTCTTCACCTTAAGATTTTGCTTCCCATGGCCTGGCGCAGTGGCTCAAGCCTGTAATCCCAGCACTTTGGGAGGCCGAGACGGGCGGATCACGAGGTCAGGAGATCAAGACCATCCTGGCTAACACGGTGAAACCCCGTCTCTACTAAAAAAATACAAAAAACTAGCCGGGCGCGGTGGTGGGCGCCTGTAGTCCCAGCTACTCGGGAGGCTGAGGCAGGAGAATGGCGTAAACCCCGGAGGCAGAGCTTGCAGTGAGCCGAGATCGCTGCCACTGCACTCCAGCCTGGGCGACACAGCGAGACTCCGTCTCAAAAAGAAAAAAAAAAAAAAAAGATTTTGCTTCCCTTCACCACAGTGCTACTTCAGTTCATTATTATAATTGAACAATTCTGTTTCACATGGAGCAATTTTCAATAAACTGCTTCCCACCTGCCTTCTCGGAACTTCCTCAGGTTCCAGGTTGTGTGGATCGCCTCACTGTGCGGGTGATCCTTTGAGGCTTTTCTGACTGATTGTTTTTTTGTGTTTGTTTTTTTACTTGACACCTGGTATTCACACTTAAACTTGGTGTCCATTGAAGGACAATGAGGCAGCAGTGGTGGGTGACTTTGTCTTTGAATGCAGGTGATCAGAATCTTCACTCTCCAGCTGAGTGCTGGGCTTACTCTTGCTCATTTATTTAAAAACCATTTATGGAATACTAGTCCTTGTAGAGAAACATGGAATGGCATAGTTCCTGTTCTTAATAAAGTAACAGTCCAGTAGATTATAGACATGCAGGTGAGGAATTGGAATATTATGATTGCCATCGCGGAGGGATAAATCAAGGTAATGGGCCATGGGTAAAGGAGCTTCAGAAGTGTAGGGAAGGCTTGATCATGGATTCATTAGGCTAGATGATAAGAGTTGGGGTGGGGGGTATGTGAGCCCCTTCTAAGTACACAGAACTGCGTGGACAAGCAGAGAGAGATGAGGGAACCTGGCACGTCCTGGGACTCTTCTGTATTGTGGGGCCATAAATTTACAGATAGCAGAGGCAGTATGGGAGATGAGCTTGGGCTTGGACAGGTAAGTAGGAACCAGATCAGCAGAGGCCTTGTATCCCCTGTAAAATAGTTTAGATATTAGCCTGCAGGAAGCCACTGAATTGTTTTGAATAATATATTTTAAAGGCATCTAGTTCTAAGCATATTTGCATTTGACATAGACCTAAAGACAAGATAGGCTGCATTTATTCCCTCTTGTAGTAGTTGAGGCAACTTTGCACATGAGTGTTTTTATTTTGCTTCAAGGAGGTTTAAATTGTAACATATATATAACATTGAATTTGCCAATTTAACAAGTTTTAATTTTAATGGTTAAAATTCAGTGGTAGTAAGTACTTACACAATGTTTTACAACCATCACCACTAGTTCCAAAACATCTCCATTACCACAAATAGAGACTTTGCAACCAGAGTTAAGCAGTAACTCTCCATCCCTGCCTCCAGCCCCTGGTCATCTCAAATCTACCTTCTGTGTCTATGGATTTACCTATTCTAGAAATTTCATATAATTGAAATTATACAATATTTGTCTTTTTGTGTCTGACTTATTTCCCTTAGCAAAATATTTCCAGAGTTTATCCATGTTGTAGTATGTATCAGAACTTCATTCCTTTTTTATAGCTGAATAAAACTCAATTGTATGTATAGGCTGTATTTTGTTTATCCATGTATCTGTTGACAGATACATTGGTTGTTTCCATCTTAGGTGATTGTAAATTGGCTTTTAAGTATCTGTTTGAGTCCCTGCTTTCAGTTCCTTTGGATATATACCTAGAAGTGGAGTTGCTGGGTCACGTGGTAATTCTATGTTTAACTTTCTGAGGATCCACCAAGCTTGTTTTCCACAGAGGCTGTACCATTTTACACTTCCACCAGCAATGCACAAGGATTCTGATGTCTCCACATCTTTATCAACACTTACTATTTTCCAGTTTTTTTTTAATATTGTCATAGCCATCCTAGTGGGTGTGAAGTAGAATCTTGTGCTCTTATGCACCCTGGATTTGGAAAATGCAAAAATGTTTTATAGTGAGTAATAAGCTTTGAGAACATTTTTGTTCATGAGGTTTCTTAAGTGTTCCTGTTTTTTGCCATAGAAAATAATTGATTATAGAGTTTTATTTCCAAGTTAAGGCTTGTAAGTTGAAACATTCTTCTAAAAATTTTGAAGAATACCCTTTGCTCTGAAATATCCTCCAGTGCACCAGGATCAGCTGCTAAACAGCAGCTCTGAGCCGTGTCAATGTGTCTCGCTAGTCCTCTTGCTGAACTCTCCTTGCCCTGGTTCAGATGTCCCTCCTCGCTGAGCTAGGCTAGTACAGTGGCTTGCACACTGTGCTCTCATTTCCTGGTCTCCTGTTTTTCTCATTCCTCCAAATACTGCAGGCAGTAGAGTATAGTGCTTAAGCGCACAGGCATCAGAGTGAGAACCTGGTCTGAGTCCCAGCTCTGCCACTACGAGCCATGACACTTCAGACAAGTCAGTTAATCTCAGTGAACACCCGTTTCTTTACCTATAAAAGAGGACAACATTGCCTACCCAACAGGGCTATTGTGAAGACGAGGCACGCCAAGCCCTTAGTACATTGCTTGGCACATAGACAAATGGGGTTAGTTGGGGTGCTGTTATACTGCCTGCAGACTTATTTTTCTAAAAACCTGATTATGGAACTTCTCTGCTTGAGCCACTTCAAATTTCCGTTTTCTCAAAACAAACTTCAAACTGTTTGGTACTTTGTAAGAGGCCCTTTGCAGCGCAGGTCGCTAGCCTTGTCTGCTGCCCTCCTAAGCCACTGGTCAGTATAGACCAGACAAGCATGTGACTAATAGCTCAGTGCATGCTCTCCCATCTGCCTGATTGAGCCACATATAAGGAAATTGTCTTTTCTCTGAAGCCCCGCCTGGCATATTGGACTGGGTCTAGGCTCACTTATCTCTGTTAGAGTGATTATCTGTCATCACATGGGGGTTTTTGTGAACTCTTCTGTGTCTTATTTTCTCATTTATCATATCTTATTTATATGAGGAGCACTGTAGGGCCTCTATCAAGATGCAAAGATGGGAAGCTGGGCATGGCGATGTGTGCCTGTAGCCCCAGCTACTTGGAAGGCTAAGGCAGGAAAATCACTTGAGCCCATGAGTTTGAGTCCAGCCTGGCAACATTTTAAAAAAACAACAAGAAGAAAATGTCAATATGGGAATGACTTTACTTACAGAAATCAGCCCCGTTCGCTTGTTTTCTAGCTTGGCATGGTTAGGATTGTGGGAAGAGTTTCCACATCTTAAAATTTACCTGTCCTTTCATGTGGCCATACAGTCAACAGACTCCTTAAAAGTGCACCATGGATGAATCCTGTGTGCTAGTGTTGATCTCCACCCTGTTTTATTTATTCAGCAACTCCATTGAATACCCAGTTGGTATAAGTCACTTTAATAGCCCCCTAAGGGAGATAAAGAATTGCATAAGATGTTTTTGTTAATGAGGCTTTTCAAGATAAATGTTCTGGCTTGTCCTGTGGCTTTGAGGAATGTAAAATCTAGTTGGAGCAATTGTAGTCTGTCTGTTTTCTGGAGAGGCTGTGGGAAATTCTGACTCCTCCTGTCATGATTATATTGCCAAAACAGTTCAGCCTTCTTGCTTGGCAGATGGGACCACATGTAGTCCTGACTCAGCTTCTGAATTTCTGGTGAAATCTAAAACTATAGAGAGAAGAGAAATCCTGCTCTTTGCAAAGGATTCGAGAGGGAGACCACAATGGGTAGCAATTCAGAAATAAACACCAACTGTGTTGTCTGCTATGGTCTACAGTCTGTTTTTTGACACCATTTGGTCTGAAGCTTCTACTAGGTTGAGACTCACAATTTTGTTGTTTTTTTAATCTTTAAATCTTTAAAGAAAATGTACTGATATGGTCCTACATTGTTTGTAATTGGTATCCCTGACTCTCTGATCTTATGTAAAGATCAAAAATCTTAATTAAAGCTACAAATCAGTAGCATTATTTTGCAGAGGTATTTAATGTGAGAAGGAGGCAGTGTGAGAAGAAAAGTTACAGCAAATACTAAGCATGTACTTAGCATATACTAAGCATTCTTTCTAAAGTAGATGTAAAACTTAGTTATGAGATTCTTGACAGGTGAAGCGAAATAGAAAAATATCAGGAATTGAATTAATACTTTAAAATACTTTGATTTCAATACTTTGAAATTACTGAGTTGAAACATGTTAATTTTTTTTTTAAGAAAACGTGGCAAATGTGGGCACCCCCTGTGGTCCTTTGGTGCTCTTCAGCCTGGCTTCCAGATTTCAGATGATGATGGATCCAGGCTCAGAAGTGAGGATGGGCCTTTCTTCCTGAGTTCAAAAGACTGCAGGCTACAGGCACTATTCCCTATTTGTTAGCTAGTTGTTAAAAAAAAAAAATGTTGCTCCTGGAAGTAGTACTTTCCCATCCTTTTAGTGGTCAGGGTGTAACTTTTTGTACTAAAGGCAGTTCAATTAGAAAAAAAACTACACAAGATACATGGTTTATTAAGTGCTTTTATGTACATATAACCTTGGGTATTCTTATCATCTGGATTTAACAAAGATATAACTGAGGCTGGTAGTTAAGTATATTACCAGCTGATTAGTGGCAGAACCAGGATTGGAACCGCGGTCTTATTTGCTGGCATCTTAGTTTATTCTGGCTGCTACAACAAAATACCATAGACTGGGTGGCTTATAAACAACAGAAATTTGTATCTCTCAGTTCTAGAGTCTGGAAGTGTGGGATTGTGGTGCCAGCATGATGAGGTTCTGGTGAGAGCCCCGTTCTGGGTTGCAGACTGCTGGCTTCTCTTGTATCCTGACATGATGGGAAAAGAGAGCTCTAGTCTTTCTGTCTACTTGTAAGGGCACAAATCCCATTTATTATAAAGGCCCCACCCTCAGAATCTAAATATCTCCCAAAAGCCCCTCCTCCAAATGCCATCACATGAGGGATTTAGACTTCAACTTATGAATTTGGGGGAAGAGAGAGATGCAAACATTTAGTTCATAACAGCTGGGTTCCATAGTTGCCAGCTAGAGAGGTCTCTGATGCATACAGGGATCCAGGAGGATATGCCGAAAGGCACTGCACAGTGTATAGAAGTGTGTGGGTATGTGAGTCTGTGGGTATTCACTCTAAAAGTACAGTAGTATCAAAATTTAATGTTCTACTCTTTGTTCAATTTGGCCCCAATTTTATTTTACAAATGGATGTTAAGATATTTCTGACTACAGGCCACAATGATTCCAAGCTGGGCACAATGGTGTGCACCTATAGTCCGAGCTACTTGGGAGGCTGAACCTGGAAGATCACATGAGCCCAGGAGTTTTAGGCAACATAGACCTCATCTCTAAAAAACAAATGAAAAATATTCAAACTCTGATTGGTAGTAATAAAGAACTCTGCTCACAATTACATTTTTTGTGTGTGTATGTTGTGGGTATTCTCTTCAGTGCAGATTTATGACTAGTATTCTCTTTTTGAAAAATACTTTTTGGGATGACAATCTCTTTTCAAACTCTTGACTTTATTTTCTGGAACTGGATGTTGTATTACATCACTAGAAGTTTATTCGTGGCTCTCTCTGAAATGAATATTTATGCACCTGTGCAAAGCTCTCCTCACATCTCCGAGCAGAACCAGTCAATGGTAGCACAATGAAAGCCAGAGGTAGAAAGAGCAAGTTGAGATTGATGAATATAAAACATGAAACTGAAGCCTATTAGTCAGACACTAAAGGAGCCTCGTGGCTGTATCTCTTTTCCCCCATTTCCGCTGGGCAGTCTTATTTCTGGGTAGAAGCTCTGATCCAAAGAGAATAGCAAAGAGCAGGCCTTAAGTGGACAGTACATAGTCATGTGGGGACTACTGTCTTGCTGAAGTCTTTCTGAAATCCCTTCTTCTCCCAGAAACGGAGATCTCTCTGACTAACCTCTTTCCCCTTATCCCTATCATGGGTGCCATGCATTGTCTGTTATCTTTGTATTGTAAGCTGTATAACATGGTGCCATGCATTGTCTGTTATCTTTGTATTGTAAGCTCCTTGAAGGTAAGGCTTGTGTCTTTGTCTTTGGTTTGTGGTAGTAGAAGGCCACCCCAATACTGAATGATCTAGAATTTCCAGATAAGCTTATTGTTCATCATATAGATGGTGCACATTTCCTTCTTTTTCTACCTGTCCCCATCTCTTGTATTGCATTCGAGTTAATGAGCTAATTCCATATCAAATGGCACAATGATCCTTAACATGTGTACCATTCAGTTATTAGTGATGATAGGTGCTCTCTTGGGTTTAAAAAACTCTGCTCAAAGAAAGGTTTTGCTTTCTCTCTGTTTTATGAAGTCTTCGTGTGCAGGTAGATATTAAGTTTTGTGCTTTGAAGATTTTAATAATCCTCACTCAGATAAACAAAATCCTCTTGTTGAACAAATAATAAAAACAAAATACCTTAGACCTACATTTCTGGGTTTTCCTATATCCATTTAAGGCAACATAAATACCCATGTAGAAACAAAACCTTGATTTTAGCTTATTCAGGATGTTTTTTTCTCTCTCCTCCAAGAGGAAGATGAGCAAAAAAACAAAAACAAAAAAAACTTTTCAGGTGTGTTTCAATCTAAGCTTACTAGATTCCTTATTTTCTAGCCTTCACGTCATGAGACCCAATTAACTTAGAGGATTTTTCCCATGACTTCATATTTTTAAAATGAGTAATAAACAGTTATAGTTCAGGGGATACATGTTAATGAAGAAAAGTCAACGTTGTTAGCATACTTCTGTAGGGTACCATGTTAAGTTTTTCACAGAACTTTTCAAATACCTGAGATAACATACCAGGTACCCAGGTGTGACTTGAACATCCTGTGACTTCTGTTTCCTGAAGCTGCTGAGATTCTTCACTGTTAGAGCTTGGGAATTTCAGGAACGGCGCTTCCACAAGAACCTACTTGTCAAGTTGCCCAGTGGCTGAGACATCTTGGAGGAAAAATGACACTTTGTTTAGTGGGCGGGCACTGCAGGAGTTTGTTTTCTCTTTTCACATCCTTCGTTTTCTCATACTCCCTTAGAATAATTGTTGAAACACGATGCAGGAGGCCTGGGAGGGATCTTTCAAATGTGTCTAAGCAATTTTAAGAGTTGTTCCACCAGGATCCCCAGAAGACTTACGATTTTATCTCCACTCAGTTATGAGCTGGTAGGGAAATTTGGGAAGAAGCAAAGGAACTTGTTTGCAGCCTGATGAGTACCCTACATTAGCCAATTATAGGTGTCACTAAGGATTGTCACGTAGCTCAAAGAGATGTATGTTTTTTTTCTTATAGACTACCTTCCTTGTAAAAGTCGGCCTCTTCTGAGAAAGATTTTAAAATCTGAGATAATAGCAGGAACACAGAGCTGCAGGATTCCTCTGTCTTTCTCTGGGCTTCTGAAAGGCAGACGCTGATGATCGGATTTGCGCTTTTAATGGTGCTCTAATTGACTGGTTAAATATGCCATTGCTGTCTCTAATGTTTTCATTGTGCTTTAATGAATCTCTTAGAGGACAGACAGCTCAGCACTCTGAATGCATCCACACCAACGGTCCTCTTTATTATCCCCTCCCAAAACACTATTTTGAGGGGACTTCTTCCTTTATACATTTTACTTAAACTTATTTATTGAGAACTCTTAAGTACGTATAGGAAAATCACAAAAAAATGGAATGAATAATTTAGGAAGCTCATCTAAGTGACTGGGTAGCTCTGACAGTAGGCTTCTGGAAAGGCAGAGCTCTGTTAAATATTGTATAACATAAACAAGATTTCTTTTCAAAAGATGGTTTATTATTAGCGTTTCTTTCGGAAATAGGAATAGCAGCAGTGGGAAAAAAGGCTTTGTTTTGGTTCTCTAGTGTACCTTCAGCCAGCCAGTCGTCTAGGGCCCACAGGGCCTTCTGGCTGGGTGTGCTGGTGGTTGGTCTAAGATGAGGGGGAAGGAGGGCACGTGAATGGGTGCAATTTCCAGCCAACATCAGCAAAAAACAGGAAGAGGAGGTGTACACTATTTGTTTTGAGAGAGATAACTGTTAGTATTATCCCTACCACTCACCCAGTGCAGCAAAGCCAAACACTTATATCAAGATTGCAGTGAGTAGCCAGGCGCGGTGGCTCACGCTTGTAATCCCAGCACTTTGGGTAGGCCGAGGCAGGTGGATCACCTGAGGTCGGGAGTTCAAGACCAGCCTGACCAACATGGAGCAACCCCGTCTCTACTAAAATTACAAAATTAGCCGGGGTGGTGGCACATGCCTGTAATCCCAGCTACTCGGGAGGCTGAGGCAGGAGAATCGCTTGAACCCGGGAGGTGGAGGTTACGGTGAGCCGAGATCGCGCCATTGCACTCCAGCCTGGGCAAAAAGAGTGAAACTCTGTCTCAAAAAAAAAAAAAAAAAGATTGCAGTGAGTAAAAATGAGGCATTTATTGTAGGATGCCAAGCAAGGAGAATTGGGCAGCTAATGCTTAGGACCCAAACTCCCTGATGCCTTAAAAACCCTTAAGGGTTTTTAAAGGTAGGGAGGCAGAAGTTACAGGCAAAGTGATAAATCGGCACATCAAGGCTACACATCGGTTTGACTTGAAAAGGGAGGGCATCTCAAAGTGGGGACCCACAGATCCATAGATGGATTTGAAGATGTTCTTATTTGCAATTGGTTAAGGAGGGAGAGCTTTATCTAAAAATTTAGGGTCAGCAGAAAAGAATGTTAGCACTGGCTTATGGACGTGACCTCCTCCAGGCCCCTTAGAAAGAAATTTAGAACAAAGAACAGTGGTGAGAATTCTGTCCTCAGTTTCCCCCTTATCTGAGGTCGACGTGCCAGAGGATCCATTCGGTGGAGGTGTGGGTTTCCAAAAAACAACTCAGGGACATGGGTTAAGATGTTATCTTCAGTTTCTATAAGGAACAAAACATTCTCCTGACTCTACCTTCCTTGGCTACTGTTTTAAGCTACTCCTACCTTCTTGCTTCTCACGTTGCTCATTTACTTCTCAAGGCTGGCTAGGTGCCAGGAATTTCCCTTGAAGAAATTGAAGATTTTCCTTTATGTCCATGCTCTGAGGGTGAGAGATGTCTGGCAGGCCCCCAAGAGTGGGCCCTGTTCTGTCTCAGTAAACTCTCCAACTGCCGGCAGCCTCAGAAGAGAGAGTGTAAATTGCCTTCTTACCCTTTATTTTTTTTTAGGCCCATCTTACCTATTACTGCCTAGAGGAACAACTAGACTTAGGGGCTCAAAAAAGACTTGTCAAAGTGAATTACTCTAAACATTGTAATATCAAGAATGGGTGAAAGTGTGGAGTAACTGACACATTGCTGGTGGGATTATAAAGGGTACCACCACTTTAGGAGGTGAGTTAGAAGTATCTGTCCAACCCAGCATTTCTACTTCAGTATAACTAGCAGGAAGTAAGCATCAGAATATCTACTGCCACATAACAAAAGCAAAAGTGCTCCCATATCCACGGGAAACCACCTATGGAGCAGCTAAACAGAATGAGTTAGATCTGTATCCAGCTCAACACAGAGGGATCTCTAAGATGCACTGAGTGGGCGGGGAGGAAAAAAGTATCACATACCCTTTATGAGACACCCTATAGTTTCTGTAGCTACATTTATGTACAATCACACATACATATAAGTGTGTGTATATGTATGTATAGATATGTCTGGAAGGAGATAAACTTAATAATTTCTACTTCTGAAAAGGAAGAGAGGGGCTGGGCACAGTGGCTCACACCTATAAACCCAACACTTTGGGAGGCTGAGGTGGGCGGATCGCCTGAGTCCAGGAGTTCTAGACCAGCTTGGGCAACATGGCAAGATTCCCTCTCTGCAAAAAAAAAAAATATATATAAATATATATATATATAAATATAAATATATATATAAATATAAATATATATATAAATATATATATAAATATATATATGAGTATGTATGTATATGTGTGCATATATATACACACATACACATATATACCCATACACATACACACACACACACATACACATATATATGAAAAATGTAACCAGGCATGATGGTGTGCACCTGTAGTCCCAGCCACTAAGGAGGCTGAGGTTGGAGGATCGCTTGAGACAAGGAGGTTGAGGCTTCAGTGAGCCGAGCATGCATTACTGCACTCCAGCCTGAAAAAGAAATGAAGAGGGGGACAACGGAGATAGAAGACGGAGGATAATCGTAGAGGATTTATCCTTCTTTGAAATGGTCAGAAAAGTATGTGTTGCTGTATTACTGATCTAATTTAAGCCTAAACCAAAAAGTAAGGCATTGCCCCTTTTGTCGTGATACTGGGTAGTTTGTGGGGCCAGAGGATGTTTTTGCATCATCAAGTAATCTGTTAACATATTTCAGATAAGAAACAGCAAGACTTACTGGAATAGACAGGAATTATTTCTACTAGTAAGTCACTGGGTTACCCTCACTCATCGCTTACCTTGCCTTACTCCAGATTTGGCTACTTACAAAACGCTGGCTCTTGTTGAACTCACAGATGTCTTACAAATATTAATTGTGCAGTGTTGGATGAGAATAAATACCTGTTCCCTTCATGGCTGAATAGTTTTTTAGAGAAAGCCAAGATAAGCATCACAAGCAGGGGCTTGTGAGGATCATAAAAATCACAGGCGCTGATGTAAAAAGATGTCTGCTACAGGAGGGAAAATACCACGTGTCTGCATTTAGTGAAAAGGAAGAACAGTGTGGTATCTGGGGAACACGAAGGATGTTACTGAACTACATAAATGTAGTTTTCAAAACAGCACACCTCTGTTAACCTGCCAGCCCTCCCCCTGTAGCCTCATCTGTTTGGGGAAAATTTGCTGTTCCAAGACGTTTTCTTCTCTTAAGATGCTTGCTCCTGAGTTTTGCAATACTGCTGCATTTAAATCCTGTTTCCAGGTGCCTATGAAACTATTCTTGAGATAGTCAACCATGTTTTCCAAATTTTTGACCACACTTATATTTCATTAGATGTGAAGATTTTTCTTTCTTTTTTATTTTGAGACGGAGTAACTGGGATTACAGGTGCCCACTGCCACGCCTAGCTAATTTTGTGTACGTAGGTGTGTTTTTTTTGTTGTTGTTGTTGTTGTTTTTTTTTTTTTTTTTTTAGTAGAGATGGGGTTTCACTATGTTGGCCAGGCTGGTCTCAAACTCCTGACCTCATGATCTGCCTGCCTTGGTCTCCCAAAGTGCTAGGATTACAGGCATGAGCCACCATGACTGGCTGAGATGAGAATATTTTTCTAGTCTCAATAATTCCACATCAAATTAGTTTTTCAATGTCTGGCTTATATGAAGTCAGGATAGAAAAATCAATAGAATCCAACTCTTTGGCCTAAATTAATCTAGTCTTACAACCGTGGAAGTAATGTCCATTGTGTTGGCTGAATCAAATTAGTGTATTGATCAATTCTTCAACTGGTCTGTCCATTACCTAAGGCCTATATTGACCTTTTCCTTCATGGATCTTTGACTCACGCAGACACTTTAGAGGAAGATAAAATGGGACTCTCCAAATCACTATTATCTGCTGCATAAAGATGTATTTTATGCTGTATATATTCAGGTATGTATTTTTTGTTAGTGCGTAGTAAGCATAAAAACTGCCACCTGGGGTTGGACCCAGGGGTCCCTATACTGCTTCACTTGTCTCCCACAGGAAAGTCATTGTTACAGAAGAGTATCTTTGTGTGATTTGGCTTTTTCAGGCATTAGTAGCAAAAGTTAGGCATGTCCCCCCAGATCCTTTATTTCCTTAGCAGACCATTAATGCATGTTTGGATTTGCATCTAAAGTTATTTTGGTCATTCAACATTTTATATAATAAGTACATATTATGTTCACTAAACTTCTTGGGTATTGTGTGCTGGACATATAAAATGAAATAGAACTAATGATACACTCAAAGAAATTAAAGGACAATTAGGGAAGATAGATTAGTAAGTAAATAAATGCAGTCATAGGAGCATGAACAAGGGTAAGAAGTAAAAATAGAGAAGTAGCCAATTTATGTATTGACTGTGTAGCATCTTTTGAAGTGACAAGTTTCACATGATTCGCCTATACAAATTACTTTTAGTATTAGAAAACTAAACTGGTGTGTGAGAAAGCACCTTACAGGGTAGCTAGTACATTTCAGGCCAATGTATTTGCTTCCCCTTCCTTACCTCAAGCTTTGGGATGCCCCACTCCACAAGCAGGTGGTTACCTCATCCATACCTTTAAGTAAACTGATGCATTTTAGTGGTATTTCCTTTCAAATCCCATTTTCCAGATTGGCAGACTCTCATATTTTAGTGTGACCTCATTGGACACAACTTTATCCACCTAATCATGATACTTAATCTTTTTGCATCTCTTTCAGCTCCATTACATTTTTCTTCAAGTGCCACAACTTGAACTTCACACAGCATTCCAACTGTGGAAGCACCCTCATTCTCCAAAATCCTAGGGTAATATTTTGCACCTTTTCTGATGGTAGCGGACATTTTGTTGGACGTTTATCTAGGTAACAGCACACTGGGTCAATGTCTTCAAAAATAGTTTATGATATCATCAAGGTCTCTTTCCTAAGTTGTGCCTGAGAGAGAACCCATCAAACCAGTAAATGTAGATTGTATTTTCAGTAAAAATACTGTCCATTTGCCCATGGTGAAATTCACCAGTTGTTTGTTGGCTGTTTGCCAGTTACAGCGTCAGAAGTTTGCTCCGCAAATCCCCTCCAGTGTTTTGGTAGTTCCTGTCCTTATAGTTTGTATTAGCTGCAAGAGTTTTTGTCATTTGCACATTAAGAGATTTCAGAGTGTGTTTACTCCAGAATGTGTTAGAACTCAGTTGAATTCATTGATTCCTCTCCATGTTTCCACATTTCTAAAACTAATCTTCTCTCTGTAATATACAACAATATTAACCAATTTCATGGCAACTTTTTTGAAAGTAGAGTTTGAAGCCTTGGTAACTTTATGAAATACTTTATGCAAGTAAAAATATCTAGTACCCATATGTAAGGTACAAACAATAAAGATAAACTGAACACTCACATACTTGCTATTCAGCTAAAGCAACAGGGCATTACCAACAACTGTGTTCCCCTCCCCAATTGTATTTCTCTCTCTCCTCTTCAGAGATAACCTCTAACGAGAATTTGTCATTCTCTTGCTTCTCTTTAGTGTTTGCTATAGATATTTCTCCCAACACTAATAAAAGTATTTTTTATTCAATTTTTTTTTGTTGTTGTTGTTTTGACACAGAGTCTTGCTCTGTCGCCCAGGCTAGAGTGCAGTGGTGTAATCTTGGCACACTGCAAGCAAGCTCCACCTTCCGGGTTCACGCCATTCTCCTGACTCAGCCTCCTGAGTAGCTGGGACTACAGGTGCCCGCCAGCATGCCCGGCTAATTTTTTTTGTATTTTTAGTAGAGATGGGATTTCACTCTGTTAGCCAGGATGGTCTCAATCTCCTGACCTCGTGATCCGCCTGCCTCGGCCTCCCAAAGTCCTGGGATTACAGGCTTGAGCCACCACGTCTGGCCATTTACATTTTTTTTAAGTTCAGGGGTACATATGCATGTTTATTATACAGGTAAACTTGTATCATTGTTATACAGATTATTTCATCACCCAGGTATTAAGCCTAGAACCACCCATTAGTTATTTTTCCTGATTCTCCACTCTGATAATTGTAATTTTTATATAGCTGTGTCACACTCTATATATTTTGTTCCGGAACTTCTTTTATTAGTATTGTCAGTTTCACTTATATGGTTCTCATCAATTTCCAGCTGTTCTGTGGTATTCCCGTGTATGCATCTATCATTATGCTTTTTTCCCTGGCAGTGGATAGTTTGGGGCTTTGGGTGTGTGCTATTTCATATGCTACTGTAATAAACATTCTTGTGCTGGTGTGAGAATTTTTTCAGATTTATACTTAGAAATGAAATTTTGGGATCAAATGGGCTATATGCCTCTTCCTCCATATTGTGTCCGGAATTTATGCCTGCTGGTGGGTTCCTGGTCTGGCTGACTTCAAGAGTGAAGCCAGGGACTTCAGTGTTACAGCTCTTAAAGGTGGCATGCCCGGAGTGGTTTGCTCCTCCCAGTGGGTTTGTGGCCTCACTGACGTGAGGAATGAAGCTGCAGACCCTGGTGGGTAAGTGTTACAACTCTTTTTTTTTTTTTCTTGAGACGGAGTCTCGCTCTGTCGCCCAGGCTGGAGTGCAGTAGCGCCATCTTGGCTCATTGCAACCTGCGCCTCCCGGGCTTACGCCATTCTCCCGCCTCAGCCTCCCGAGTAGCTGGGACCACAAGCGCCCGCCACCTCGCCCAGCTAGTTTTTGGTATTTTTTAGTAGAGACGGGGTTTCACCGTGTTCGCCAGGATGGTCTCGATTTCCTGACCTCGTGATCTGCCCGTCTCGGCCTCCCAAAGTGCTGGAATTACAGGCTTGAGCCACCGCGCCCGGCCAAGTGTTACAACTCTTAAAGGTGGTGCGGAACCAAAGAGTGAGCAGCAGCAAGATTATTATGAAGAGCGAAAGAACAACCCTTCCCCGGCCAGGAACGGCACCCTAGAGAGTTGCCACTGCTGGCTGGGGTGGCGGTTTTTATTCCCTTATTTGTCCACGCCCACATCCTGCTGATTGGTCCATTTTACAGAGTGCTGATTGGTCCATTTTACAGAGTGCTGATTGGTCCATCTTACAGAGTGCTGATTGGTCCATTTTACAGAGTGCTGATTGGTCCATCTTACAGAGTGCTGATTGGTCCATCTTACAGAGTGCTGAGTGGTCCATTTTACAGAGTGCTGATTGGTGCATTTACAATCCTCTAGCTAGACAGAAAAGTTCTCCAAGTCCCCGCTGGACCCAGATGCCCAGCTGTTTTCACCTGTCAGTATTATATATAACAAGCTATATTTCAAGGTTGTGCTCATTTGAGTTGTCATTGCCACCATAAGTATATGAGCCTTCCTTGTTCAGTATCTTTGCCATTACTGATTTTCTTTTATTTCAAATCTGATGGAGTGAAATGGTGTCACACTGTGTCTTTAATTTTACCATTAAGATTGAGTATCTTTTTCATATATTTATTATATATTGGTGGTGGTGTTTTTTTCTTTGAAATACCTGCTTATGGCTTTGGGTTACTTTCTTTTCTAAATAATTCATAGTAGTTCTTTGGACATTGCAACTGTTAACGTGTTGGTTATGTGTTACAAAGATCTTCCAGTTTGTGGCTTATGTGTTACTTTATCTGTCTTTTCATGAAACATATATATATATATATATATATATATATTTTTTTTTTTTTTTTTTTTTTTTTTTGAGATGGAGTNAAAATTTATTTTTTTTTTTTTTTTTTTTTTTTTTTTTTTTTTTTTTTTTTTTTTTGAGATGGAGTGTCGCTCCAGCACCCAGGCTGGAGTGCAGTGGCGTGATCTCGGCTTAGTGCAACCTCCGCCTCCCGGGTTCATGCCATTCTTCTGCCTCAGCCTCCCAGGTAGCTGGGACTACAGGGGCCCGCCACCAGGCCTGGCTAATTTTTTTTTTTTGTATTTTTAGTAGAGACGAGGTTTCACCATCTTGGTCAGGCTGGTCTTGAACTCCTAACCTTGAGATCCACCTACCTTGGCCTCCCAAAGTGCTGGGATTACAAGCATGAGCCACTACGCCCAGCCAAAACCATATTGTTAATTTCAATGCAATTTGAGGTATTAACCTTTATTTATTTTTTGTTTTTTATTTAAGTGGTCCTTATCTACCACAATGTCAAAGATATTCTTATTTTCTTCTAACATTTTCAAAGTTTTTCTTTTTACATTTAAATGTGTAATCCACTGGAATTGGTTGGTGTGTGAGTTGTGAAGTGGGGATTCAGTTTTATTGTTTATGCATGTGCTAACTAGTTGTCTTAGCAGCACTTATTGTAATGATTTATACTTTCAACTCTGTCAGTATCAAGATTCCATGTGTTTGTGTGTGTGAGAGAGAGAGAGAGAGTGTGTGTGTGTGTGTGTTAAAATTCAATTGATTGCAAAAAATAGAAAAAAATAGTGGCCTATTAAGCATGGAGTTTGTCTCATGCAATAAGTGGTCTGTGGCCTGGAGCAGAGTCATTGAGGCTGGCATAGGAGCTCAGCGGTGTCCTCAAGGACCTAGGCTTCTTTTACGTTACATCATTGCCATCCTTAACATTTTCCTCATAGTTACAGCATGGCTGCCATACTCCCAGGTTTTATATTTGTGTTCAAGTCAGGAAGAAGAGAAGTATAAAGGACAAAGGCCTGATCTTGTCATGATTTACCTTTTAGTTTTTCAGGAAGGGAAAATCTTTTTTAAGACCTTATCCCTAAATTTTATTGTATAAAACTATTTTATATACCACTGTTAGCTGAAAGGAGGCTGGGAATTAAAATAGAGCATTGAATTGAGTAGTTGCCACTGTAGAAGAAAACAAGGAAGAATGGAGTTGGGATAACTGTTGAGTGAGCCAACTTAGTCTCTGCCACAGTGGGCTGTTTCTGGGCTCTGCTTTTCCACTGGTCTGGATATTTATGTCTTCTCCAATACCACGTTATCTTACGATAACTTTATTTTTTATTTTTGAGACAAGGTCTTTCTCAGTGCCCAAGGCTGGGGTGCAGTGACACAGTCATGGCTCAGTACTGCCTCAGTCATCTGGGCTCAAGCAATCCTCTCACCTCAGCTTCCCAAGTAGCTGGGACTACAGACCCATGCCACCCCACCTGGCTATTTTTTTTTTAATTTTTGTAGAAACAGGGTCTCGCCATGTTGCCCAGGCTGGCCTTGAAGTCCTGGCCTCAGCACTCCACCTGCTTCAGACTCCCGAATATGTATTTATTGACAAATGATAAATTGTATATATTTGTTGTGTATTATCGTATTTTTCTCTCTCCTCTTCAGAGATAACCTCTAACCAGAATTTGTCTGGTTAGACAGAAACGACGTGATGTTTTTTTATCTAAGAAAATTTACATAGTCATTACCTCACCTACTTTTTTGCGGTGAGAACATTTAAAATCTCTCTTGGCAATTTTCAAGTATATTATACATGGCTGTCAATTATAGTCACCACGATGTATGGTCGATCTCCAGAACTCATTCCCCTTGCCTGACACTGTGTACCTGTAACCAACATCCCCCCATTCCCCCTTCCCTCCCCATGCTCCACCTCCAGGCCCTGGTAACCACCATTCCATTCATTGCTTCTATGAGCTCCTTTTTAAAAAAAATTCCATATGTAAGTGAGATTATGCAGTATTTGTCTTTGTGTGTCTGGGCCTGGCCTCTCTCACTAAGCATAACTTTAAAAATGTCTTTTTGTGTGGTGTGGAAAGCCCCCCCAGTCCCAACCCTATTTCCTATTATTCTTTTTTCTTCAACTGTCTCAGCTATTCTTGCTCCTTTTATCTCCCGTATAATTTTTAGGATTAACTTATCAAGTTACACACACATGAGCACCAACACACAGGGTAGTTTCACCACATTGTGTTGAATTTATAGATTAATTTGAGGATAACTGACATATTCACAATACTTTTTTTCCACAATATCTTTTTTTATCTTTGAGTGTGGTACATTTATTCAGGTCTTCTTCGATGTCTTTATATGATTTTCTCCTGAAACTGATAGAGTTAACAACATAATAACTAAAAGAATGGAATCTATTGCACATTATTATTTACATCATAAAAATACACCTGCACATAAAACAGTAATCTACACTTTACAAGAACTCATACAAACAAAAGGATACATAAATACATTAGGATGTTTTTCTGTGGTCACTGTGGAATGGAAATAGGAATGAGAGAATGGGCCGATAAATGACCCAAGAGTCGAGAAGTATTAGTAACTTGAAGTTCAAAATGTTAAAAAAAAAAAAAAAAAAAAAAAAAAAAAGTTCTGTAATCTTTTAATATAGTTGTCTGGTTTCCTTTTTTGATAACTGCTGGTTAAAATTTTTTTAAAATTTTGTTTTATAAGCCTTTACTGCTGAGATATAGAAATGCTTTTGCTTTTTAACGTATTGATCTTGGAACTAGCCATCTTGTAAAATTCTTAATATTTTATCTTTGGGTTTATTTGGCATTTCTATAAGAGAAATTACATCGTCTTCATATGACAGTTTTTTCCCGTGTTGCACAGTACAATGTCGAATGGAACCAACAATAGTAAATATACTTGATTTGTTTTAATTTTTAAAAGAGCTCCGTCAAGTGTTTTATCATTGTATACGAGTTGAGCAAGTTCCTGTAAATTCCTGTTTCTTGGTGAGTGGTTGTTCAAATGCTTTTTAAAAGGACTGTATATCTTCTTCGTACTCTATCTGATTCAATTTGCCATCATGTTGGTTTTTTTTTAATTGATGCTCATAAATGAGAACAGTCTTTTAATTGTCCTTTCCTATATTCTATGTGGTTTTAATCTCATAACATTAGGGAGTATTTCTTATTTCTAATATTTATCCAAAATGTTTGAAAACTAAATTGATTACAGCCATAAAATAGTTTTGTGATCATGGACAAGTTACTTAATCCTAAATCTTCACTTTCCTTATGAATAAAATTAGAATAATAATACTGATGCTATGGGGTTATTAAGAGGATGAATTGAAATAACCCATATGAAGTACTTAGCTCATTGACAAACATATGGCAAATATCCAAAAAAAAAATCATAGCTATGGTAATATTATCTATCATTAGTCTTTTTTCATTCATAAACATACGGGCTTGTTCTTATGGAAAAAAATGCCTTTTTTTATGTGTTGTAGGGATACAAGCATGGATTTTAAAAACCACTGAATGCAGTATGTTTAATTCTAAAGCATTATTAGAATAATCAAGCATCAGAGATCAGGTCTATGGAAACGGGGGCTCCTTGGCTTAAAACTCATTTGTTCTGCTTTGATGTTAGAGCTGCTAGCGACAGGTAGACGAAAACAAATTTTTTAAAAATTCTTTAGTTACAATTTTTCATTTTAAAATTGAGTCTAGGCTGGGCATGGTGGCTCATGCCTGTAATCCCAGCACTTTGGGAGGCTAAGTTGGGAGGATCGCTTGAGCCTAGGAGCTCAAGACCAGCCTGAACAACATAGGGAGACCCTGCTTCTATTGAATTTTAAAAATTAATGGGGCATGGCGGTGTGCCCCTGTAGTCCCAGCTACTTGAGAGGCTAAGGTGGGAGGATCACTTGAGCCTGGGAAATCAAGGCTGCAGTGAGCTGTGCTCGCACCACTGCACTCTAGCATGGGCAATAGAGTGAGACCCTGTCTCAAAAAATGAAGTCCAACTTCACATGGACGGCTGAACCAAACCCATTTAAACAAGGAAGTACATAGGTAAGCACTTGAGAACCACATCTTTGAGGCAGTCATCATAGCCTCTGTCCCATGGGTGTTTTAGGATAGACTAGTTCAGTGGCTTCCAACCTGGTGTGATTATGCCCCCAGGGGGCCTTAGGTAGTGCCTGGAGATGTTTTTGGTTGTTTCAGCTGGAGTGCTATTGGCATCTAGTGGGTTGAGGCCAAGGATGCTGCTTAACATCATGCAATGCACAGAGCAGCCTTTGTAACAAAGAATGATCTGATCCAAAATGTCAGTAGCGCTAACTTTAAAACCTGCATTATCAAAGTGATTCTCCAACATGGCATTTCTGTGTATGTTGGGGGTTCCTTATTCAACATTCCACAATTCCAGGCTCTATCCCTGGAGGTTCTATTTCAACTTGGTAGAGTCCTAAAACCTGGCTCTTTAAATATGCAGATGAGTTTGATATATGTGGTCCAGAAAGTTCATTATAAGACATAATGAAATAAGCAAATAGTGAAAACATGTTAATAAAGGCATTTTCCAAGTACATAGCAACAAGGAAAAGAATTGTCAGCATCAAGAGTATTTGTGCTAAGAGCTGTGGATTTGGGAGCAGTCGGACTCTTCACTGGCTCTTTCTTGTGGTGGTAATGATGATTTCTTGAGTCACTTGCCGTTGTGCGACAGTAGTTTCTTACCCAGTTACATACACAGCCCAGCTGAACGGTTTCTGTCATTATCAAGCACTTTGTGCTCAGCCAGCCACATTTTCAGGGTCACTTCAGTGGTGAGAATCTGCCATCATTCTAGGCAGGCTGAAAACAGAGCTGTGAGTGAAATTCATTTCTTGCAATTCTGGTTGCAGTTAGGGTTAAGAATGCTTAGAGGAAACTGCCTTTCCAAGACAGGGGTAAAACCAAGTCTTATCCTTGATTGCCAAATTGTTCAGTCTGATTTTCTGACCATCCTTTTCAGCCACAGTATTAAGTAATGTCACTTTGATTTAAAAAAAATATTTTAGGGTTAATATTTCTATAATGGGTGCTTTTTAGTCAGTGCCTGTATAGCACTTATAATTTTCCAGGAATTGTTCTGAGTTCTTTAAATATATTAGATGATTTAATTTTCGTGACAGCCTAATGACATAGGTTCTGTTACTATTCTCAATTTTTAGATGAGGGAAGTTAGGCAGGGAGTTGGGGGAGGCAGATAAGTAATTTTCTCGTGGTCTTACAGCAGGTGGAAGTGGGGACTTAAAGCTATTTATTCTTGTTTCAGGGTCTAGGCTCTCAACCACTCGAACAAACTCTTTCACGTGCTTTCTGAAAACTCTGTGATCTTAACATTAAGTTTACAAAATGTTCATTCCCTAGAAGTTCATTGTTTAAAAGATCTCAGCTTTTAAGTGAATACCCTACTTTATATATTTGGATAGTTTCTTCTACTTTATTTCTGCAAATGTCTTAAGACCTTACTGCTCTTGAATGTGAATTACCTGTCCCAGATCCTTACATAGTTGCCATATTGGATTCCATGAGAGCCTCTTGATGGTGACTGAATTATTTCCTCGAGAGTAGGAAAGAGAAGACACAAGATAAGAGAATAAAACATGTTCATTGTAATTTTTTGGACATATCATTGGAGTGTCATTCAGCAAGTTATCAATCACTTTTTGGATTATCCATAGGAATTTCCAGGTTTCATTTTGTCTACTGTGCAGCTGGGTCATAGTCTGTCACCTATAACATGAAGCCAGAGAGACATCAAACCCAGAAACTGGTATTAGTGTCAGTGAGTGATTTCTGAGTGTGTGCCAAGCAAATAAAAACAATTTTCAAATTCTCAATTAGGTATTGTCTATCCCTTAAATTTGTATGTGAAAGTTGGCTCCAGTGATATATTAATTAACATAATAAATTACCTTTTTTCTAAGAGAAGAAATATAGCTAAAAGATGGTTGTAAAAACAGTATTTCAATCAAGCAGTTGAAATTTCCACCATGAATTAATTACATTGTTTTATGCCACCTCACTTTTATATTCTCTGGGAACTACAATTTATCTTTGAACATGTTTGCTTATTTTTATTTTGATTAATATTAGGTAGTTTAAAAATGTAAGTGTATTTAATGCCTCTTTGCTTCTAAAATTTGAAAAGAAACAGCTTCAAAGAACTACATTTGAGAATTTCAGTGTGTAATGGTTTTCTGCTTCTAGCAGAATTAAGTAGGGGAGCGAGTTTGCAAAGAAGTGCCGTGTAATAATAGTGATGCTGATAACAAAGACAGTTAAAACCACAGGTTATAGCCACTTGACCATATCAGCAGGTTGCACATGGCCTGAAAATGCCACGTGTTGTTTATATGCCTTTCTCAAGCCAAATAGGCTTTAGATAGAAATTTCAACCATAGCAATACTTCATTTATCTGGAGGTTACTCATCCAGTATCTGCAAACATTCAAAACATAGTTGATAATAATAAGCAAAAGCCTCTGGACAGCCAAAATAGATGCTACAAAGCCAAAACACTAAATCCATATATTTGTCCACCGCAAGGGGCTATAACAAAGCATGTTTGCTCTTCCAGTAGAATACAGTTGTTCTACTTGTCCTGATAATGGTGATTTCCAGACACATTAGAAGGTAGGAGAAGGAAGGGAATTACAAACTTCATAACCGAGGCCAGGCGCAGTGGCTCACGCCTGTAGCCCCAGCACTTTGGGAGGCTGAGGCGGGTGGATCAGTTAAGGTCAGGAGTTTGAGACCAGCCTCGCCAATATGGTGAAACTCTTTTTTCTACTAAAAATACAAAATTAGCTAGGTGTTGTGGCACACGTCTGTAATCCCAGCTACTCTGGAGGCTGAGGTGGGAGAAGTGCTTGAACCTGGGAGGAGGAGGTTGCAGTGAGCTGAGATTGCACCAGCCTGGGTGAGATAGCGAGACTCCACCTCAATACAAACAAAAAAAAACTGCATAAACAAAAGTGCGGCATTTCTAGTTGACAGCTAAAAAATAAACTAAACCCTGGAAGTCAGAAAAATTGAAAGAGCAGTGTGCCCTGAAACTGTTAAGACAGGTTACCAGCAACATTAAGAGCACAACATAATTTGATTATGATGAGCCTAAGTTGTAAACAGTGGCTAAATTTTATTTAATATAGGAAGTTTAGTAAAGCAAAGTTTGCAATGAATTTAAAGAGATATTAAACACTCTTTTCCATGCAAGAAATTGGAAAACAGCCCCTAATGACATGACAATATCCTGTTGTGTGTTGCTTACCTAGGCCAGTCAAGACATGGCTCCTCTGACACTGTTCAGAGTAGTAATTACCAGGTTGTCAGGTCTTTTATTGTTTTACAAGACATGGGGCACCTGCGTCTGGAAATGATGGAACAGACACAAAATAAATGGCCCGCTTTGCTCACTCATCAGGAATTCACTGGCTGTGCCTTTGCCGCATGCCCAGGAAGTGGGAAGCTCTTTATCACATTTTCCTTATAACCCTCCTCTTGTTTTCTGCCATCATCCTTAGCTCCTGTTATCATTTTTGGAGATTTCAGCCTCTGTGTTGACAATTCATCTAGGGTTCCCTATGTGACAGCTTGAAAATCTGTTCCATTCCAACACACCATAGATATTGCAGGAGGCAGCCGCTGTGTGAAATCGAGTTACCCACACCCTGTAGGTTATATTGGAATGATGATTGCAAGATGTCCAGTGTGCCTGACATGAATTTGAGGGCTTTGTGGTTCAAAGTTAGAAATTTCCAATTCTTTGGAAATTAAATTTTTAGTCAGGAAAACTAAATTGAGACCCATAGTAAAAAAAATTTTGGTGGATTTTTTTTTCTCCATTTAATGGGTTCCTTGTGAGATTCGTATACAAAGCTAGGGCCAAGAGGCTGTCACAGCCCTGTTGTAGACAGGTGACACTAATTATTCTGCTCTGGGAGCAAAAAGCGTGTTAGAACAGGAAGTTTTCTAAGCAGCCCCCTCAAGTTCAGTCAATTTGCATTTTAATTTGCTTTCTGAAAAATCAAAGGTTTAAGAGATATTTATTTTGCTGACTTCATTTATTGTTTTCAGAGCAACAGGAAAATGTAAGTAGTGCCTTTCCATGTGATAAAACCATAGACCCTACTCCTTGGTTCTGTTTGTTCAGTGGCTGTCAACTGAGCCCTAGCTGTGCACATAGCTTAGCGCTAGACATATGGGGATGAAGGAGCTGGAGCCTCCCTGCCCTCAGGAGTTTCCATACTAGTAGAGAAGTGACAAGTAAGCTCATGAATAAGTAAGGATTGTGGCAGGTGCTCTGATATCTATTAGCAATGGTGTGAGGAAGAATAAGGGCAAAGAGCTGTCTTAGTTGGGGCCATTACATTGGAGGTTTAGACCTGAGCGGTGAGTCAACTAGCCACACAGCAAAGCTGGCAAAAGAGCATTGCAGGTGGAGAGCACAGTAAGTTCAGCAGCCCTGAAAGGGGAAAGGCTTGTCACATTCAAGCAGCTGACTAAAAACTGGTGTGAGCCGGCCCTGTGACCTGAAGGGAGAATGCGGATAGCTGAAGTGGAAATGAAGACCATGAGTAGCCTACGTAGGGCCTTGTATGGCACTATAAGGTGTTTGGATTTATCCTAGAAGGACACTATCAAAGGATATTTAGCAGAAGGGTGGTATGATTTCATTTACATTTTGCAAAGATTCCATTCTTGGCCAAGGCAGCAGGCTGGAGGGACCAAGAAGAGAAGCAGGAAGATGAGTTGAGAAGCCACTGCAGTGGTCAGAGCAGAGGTGGTGAGAGCTTGGGCTAGAGACTCACCAGTGAGGGGGATGTGAAGGGGGCAGATGGGATATGTCTTGGAGTTGGCAGTGATAGGAAATGCTGATGGATTGGATACTGAGGAATGAGGATGAGGGAGGAACCAAGAAGGAATCTTAAGTTTGAGGTTTGAACAACTGGGTGAATGATGGTATTTTCAGAGATGGGGGAGACAGGAGACAAAAATGACAAAATCTGCTTTTGACAGACTCATGTTGAAATGCCTGTAAGCAGTCAGCCCGGTAGAGACACATTTCTGATTTTTCCTGATCTAGGTCCTCCCTAGGGAATGTAGCAGAGACATGGTGTAGACCTTGGATTTAGTAAATGTCATTAAATTCTGGGGAAACTGCACTTCCGTTTTCCAGTCTCAGATGATGAATATAAATTCCTGTCCCTCCTCATCTCATTTTTCTACAAGAATAAATACCACCCTTTCTCCACCAACGCGCGCGCGCACACACACACACACACACACACACACACACACACACACACACGAAAGCCATTTGAGATTCTAGGAAGCAACACAAGGGAATAATTCAATGGGATTTTTTTTTTTTTTTTTTTAATGAAAGTTAAAAGTCAACTTAGTTCATCCTTATTAGGTACTGGATTTGTACATTTTACAGACAGAAGAAAATCGATATGATTTTTGTACTGTTACAAAGAGCAAAAGAAGCTACTTCACGTTATGTAATAGACGTTCACCTTAAAATCCTGAATGTTCTGGGACCCTGAGGCACCTTAATAGGAAATGTTGTAGACTTGCTTCCTTTAAACCTTTACATGAACTCTCAGGAGTGGCTTAAGTGTGATTGTCCAGATTAGATTACAGTCCTGAGGATAATGGAGGCAATTTCTTAAAAGTAATTTCCACATTTAATATTTACTTGATCCATGGTGAGGTGCAGAATGAGAAGTAGGAACTATTTCTGCCACCTGGAGAAAATTCCTTTAATTACCACTGACCTCACTAACTTCTGCTTTTCTGTTTCTCTTGCTCAGATTAGTGTTCTCACAAGGACCAGGCAAGAGATTGAGATTTTCTTTCTAAATTGAAGACTTAGGACAACTGCGCTTTTCCCTGTCAGCTATGGAAGCTTTAGAATAAATACTAATATTTCTTTACATGGCTGAAAGTTGGGTATGAAAACAAGCTTAATGTATTTGTATTTGTTTGCTAGAGCTGCCACAATAAAGTCCATAGACTGAGTGACTTAACAGAAATCTATTTTCCCACAGTTCTAGAGGCTGGAAGTCCAAGATTAAAGTGTCAACAGATTTGGTTTCTTCTGAGGCCTCTCCCCTTGGCTTGTAGATGATGACTGTCTTCTCCTTGTGTCTTCACATGGTCGGCCCTCTGTGTCCGTGTCCTGATCTCGTCTTCTAAAGACACCAGTGAGATTGGATTAGGGCCCACCATGTGACCTGATTTTACCTTAATTATCATTTATAAAACGCTGTTTCCGAATACGGTCAATTCTGAGGTACTCTGGGTTAGGACTTCAACATATGAATTTTGGAGAAACACAGTTCAGCCCATAATAGTATACGATTCTTAATTAGTTCCACCAGAACACTCTAGTGCAGAAACTTACAACTTCCTTTTAGCACTTTAGTATCATTAACAACAGTTGTTACTCTTCTTTCTCTTACATATGTTGTAGAAGGCAATTTCTCCAATGCCTTGACCACCTTGCTCAGTTGTCTCTTGCTCTCAGAAAACTTTTTTGCTGCTCTTTCCCCAACAAATGGAGTTAATTGCAGACTCTTTTATGCCATTGTATAGTACGTCTCGCCCTGCACCACAGTTCTTTACTTGCATCTGTAGCCCTGATTAGAATGAGAGAAATGAGGTCAAAGGCTGTTTTCAACTTTGTGTTCTATTGTTTAGCCTGGCATAGAATAATTGCTTAGTAAAAGAAAAGGTGGGATGTATATGTGTTAGTATTAGTTTGGAGACAGCTTACATTTCACGTAGTGTCAATAAAGGTAATCTTTTGTTCATTGCTTACAACTTGGTATTCATGATTATAAGTTCCTGTACTCTAATTACCTTTACACAGAGAACCCCCTGACTTCAGTCAGTAGCCATTAGGGTGACTAGTTGTGAAGGGGGATAACTGGGTATGAACTGGGCAGTCTTCAAAGCAACAGGAGAACTGGACATTCTGTTAATGGTAGATCAGAAGCATTCTGTCTTCCTGGAAGGACTTCCTTCCCCACCCCATGCCCACTCACTTTCCTCCAAGCAGTACTGGGATTTTGGACTTCTTAGGAGGTTCGAGATTGTATTTTGCAGTACTCCAGTCAGAGCAGGCATTGGCTTGTTGCCCCCTCTGGGAAGGACATGAGATGGCGGGCCTTTTCACAGGTAAGATTGTCCTTGAAAGCTGCATTGTCTAGGATGGAGGCCACTAGCTGCATGTAGCTAGGCAAAGTTAAATTAACTAAAATAAAATAAAAATTCAGTTCCCCAGTGACATCTGACACATTTCAAGGGCTCAATAGCCACAGAGGCCTAGTGACCACAGAATATGGACCATTTCCATCATTACTGAAAGTTCTTTTGTTCAGCGTAATTCTAAAGCTCAGCTCATAACTTTGTGTTTACTTCAATAGATGATAAAGTAATAAGTACCATTTAGCATGAACTTACCATGTGTTAAACTCAACTCTCTCTTTGAGGGTGTTGAAATGGAGGCTCAGTGAATTAAGTAATTTGCCCAAGTTGGGTCCCCTAAATGAGAAAGTAGCAGAGACAGGATAATAATAAAAATAAGATATTTTCTAAAATTACCAATGTAAGAGATATAAAATGGTCCTGTACCATAATTTCAACTTACATGCCTTTTACAATGAAGTTAAATGAGAGCAAAGCAAGTATCTGAGGTTTTGTTTCAGACCAACCTGGACTCAGTTTCTTCTCTGTCATCTTGGTTTCCAGTGACTTGAGGTGGCTGAGTCTTCCAGCATGGGCCTCCGTGAGGATGAGAAGCCCCTCTCAGGAAAGCAGAAGTCTGGCCAGCTGCTGGCCTCGACAATATGGAGGCCGTTTGTGTTTCATGACTGCTTTTTGCTCCTCTCCCTTTTCCAGATGAGAGTCATGTTTCAACGGGACTAAGAGTAGGATAATACCTTTTGCCCTGAGGCTACCCAATCTAGCAGTGAACAAGAATAGGGCCCTGAAAGGGTGAAGGAGGCCAGTCATTTGTTCATGTTTCCCTGTGAGTTATAAAACACCCCCATCAGGGGAGACTATTGTAGACTTCTCAGAGAAACGGGCATTTCTGAAGAGAAAAACAAAGGCAAAGGCTTGAGAGCGAGATTTGAAGGTGGCTGAATAGTAACGAGAAAATGTGCATAAATAAAAAGTATGCACAGGTTTCCACAGATGGTGACAAAGTAATTGAGGGTCTTTTGCTGCTAGACCAAAGCTGACGTTTATCCAGAAATCGGTTGTAATCTGTATTTTCACTATTTCAGTGCAGTTGGGTTCCTGGAGAGAAAACAATCAGAGTAAGAGAATCACGGTTCTGGGAAGTGGGTTCTGGCCTCATGAGGTGAGGAATTGGACAGGTGGCAGGACCTTTCTCCTGCGGTCAGCTCCTGAGGGTGAATAGCTCTGTCTCAGTTGCCCATTGCAGCTGATTGGAAGTGGCTGCAGCTGCCTGGAGTGTGGGGCGAGCACGTGGTCACTGATTATCCTCACCTTCCACAGGTTTAGAAAGGGAAGTGGTGCCACAAATGTCAGGTATTCGTGTGACGCAAGGGCCTGAGAAGTAGTCCCGGGAAGAGTTTCCCTACTCAAAACTTGTGGCAGAGAGAGTAATTAGTTGTCTGTTGCTGAGTGGCAAATTATCCCCAAATTTAGCAACTTCAAGCAACAAATATTTATTATCCCAGTTCCTGTAGGTCTGGAATGTGGATGTGGCTTGGCTGTGTCCTCTGGCTCTGGTTCTCCCACGGGGCTGAATCAAGGCGTCAGTGCGAGCTGTGGTCACCTCAGTGTTCCACTGGGGGAGATCTACTTCCAAGCTTACTCACCTGGCTGGGACAGATTCCTGGTCCTCATCGGCTGTTAACCAGAGACATCCATTCCTGACCACATGACCCCCTCCGTAAGGCAGTGGATTCCACAGTGATTAAGCGAGAGAGAAAGAGAGGGGTCATGCAATGTGAAACTCAGTCTCCTTGTAACATAATCTTGGCAATGACATCATGAATCAAACCACTAGGTCCAGCCCATACCCACCGGGCAGGGATTGCACAACAAGGTGAGCCCCAGGAGGCAGGAATCACCAAAGGCTATTCCAGAGGTTTCTACATAACATAGTGTGAATGGGGGGCAGAATATTAAATATATTATAGAAATACATTTGTTTTATTAGTAACATATTTTAAAATGTAACTGTCGTGTGTTGTCCCATGCTGAATATAAAAGTAACACAGATGCCATAATGAAACCTGAAAGAATTCTGATTGTTCCCTGAAGTGTAATCAGATTGCTTTTTGCAATAACGTCAAGAGAACGGAAGTTTCGGCAAGGTGTATAGGGTAGGTCAGTCATTTTCAAGCATGGATCTCTTTGCTTCAAAGATGGTGTTTATGCTGGTGTGAAGGAAGGTATTTAACCAGAGGGAAGTGTAAAGATCCCCCAAATCCTGGGAGGGACTGGGAGGAGGGGGACAAAGGCAGCTGAGGAAGTAGAATAGGGTCTGGATGAGGTAGAGAATACCCAAAAGGAAATGTAAACCTAGTTTGAATTATTGCTTAGTGGTAACCCTGCCCTTCCCGTCTAGAGGCAAAGTATCCATAAATTATCTCTGTTATCTCAATCCCACTTTTTCTTGTCCTTACTGCGGCTGAAGCATTAATACCTTAAAAAAAAAAAAAAAAAAAAAAGCCAGTAACAGTGATCATTAGCAGTCCCACTTCTCAAATGGGAGAATTCCAGGGGCATCCACACCCCGCCTGGCTTCACCCAGACACACAGCTTTGTGGTCTCAGATGTCTGACCAAGACTCTGAGTTTCTGTGATGTCCTTAGAGACAGAAATCCTGCTAAATAATTAGTTCTTGAATCTAATGGCTGTACTTTATTTGGGAAAACGAGACTCTGTTGTGAGTTGATAACCATAATGGATTTCTAAGGCTAGAAGGCAGAGAGGGCAGGGACTGGATGCCACCAAGCCCCAGGCTGTACACCCTGTAGCTTTGCAAGCAGCAAGACACTCCTGCCTCCCGCTCTCTTCTCAAGCTTCTCTGAGTCAAAGTTTTCCACACAGCAGTTTACAGAGTCCAGGGGGCTGAGATGAAATTGTTTGGAGCAGAGTGACGTCATGTATTCCTGGGCAGAGCTCCTTGAGCTCCTTGTACCCCCTGCTCTTGAATTTTTTGATTTTTTTTTTTAATACAGTGTCAGCTTACGGGCTACGTATGTAGCCTTTATTTACACTGCAGACCTTGCAGGATCCTTATTTTGCAGAGCACTGAGTCCTGGCTTCGTGAATTTCATGTCAGGTAAATGGGTTTTAGTCATCCCTAGTTCATGTGCATGTGCCAAGAAAAAAGGGGGGCTTCTGGAACATGTGCTGCAAACCACAGGAAACAGTGCAATCCTGTGTGTCTCCTATTCCACTTCCTTCTCACAGCCCCAAGGTAGGATGCATGTTTGGTGGCTTTCTGGCTTACAAGTTACGGTGCCTACTCCCAGAGGTTTGCTGTGATCACTGAGGGAAGCAGAAATGGAGCATCCTGTGGTCCTTACTGGAGACTCCTTGCAGCACTTGAAACAAGGCAGTGTTGGCAGAGGCAAATCTGTGCCAGCAGACCTGGATTCTCATTTCATCTCTACCACTGTGTAGCTTTGGGTAAATGACAGATAGTCTGAGCCTTATTAGTTTTCTCACATGTAAAATGCAAATGAGATCATTGTCAGTGTTTAATAAAGTACTGTTTATGGAGTGCCTGGCACAGAGCTGGTACATGACAGGCACTCCACAAATGATAGCTTCCTTCCCCTTTCCCCCAGTAGATAGCAGTGGCCTGTCGTTCCCTCTATTCAAACGGGCTCCCTGTTCTGCTCCTTTCTCTCTATACCCCTTCCCCATTTATCTTTCAGGATAGTAACAGTTTCCATTAGCTTAGCCTGATAGAGGCTGGACAATATAAAATGAACAGATGAGAGTGACCACTGGCTGCATAGCTCTTATAAATTGTCAAGATTGTCATGGAAAAGGAACCTAAATTTTGAAAAAAACAAAAAACTTGGGGAAAAATGTGCTCCCCAATCATGTGAGTGAGGCAAACAAGCAGGTTATGTTAACTCCAGAATCATTAATGCGTCGGTGACGTCTGCAGCAGCCTGCCAGAATGTGCCAGGGCGGAAAAGAGGCTGGAAGATCTTCAGGTCACAGTCAAGTCCAGAGACGAGCCTAGTCCTGTCCAGACAGGAGTCAAGTCCAGAGTGACATAGCAAGGAAGACGGAATCCCGTGCAAATTGAGAGACTAAAAAAGTTGAAGGCTGAAACTTTGAGTTATTAATATTTCTGCTTTATAGTTTGTAGGATACATCTTCATGTATGACTTATTTTTACAGTAGTCTTTGACTTGGTCATTATTAACTTCACTTGATAAATCTCATAAAATTAAGTGATTTGCTCAAAGCCATGCAGCCAGTGAATAATCTAATCAGTACTCAAACCAGAGTCTTTGGAATTTCATTCTGGTGTCTTTTTAAAAATTAAATCACAATCACAGACTTAATCAAACTGTCTAAGGTACTGAAGTCTAGTTGAAGGCCAGGAAAGGGCCTCCATGCTCCAACAACTGAATAGACGTCATAGTGGAAGAAGACTCTGGGGCCAGCCCATGTGTGTTTGCCTCTTTCAGAATTTAAATTGGTTCTAACGGCTGCAGTCCAGCCTTTCTTTTAGAGTAAGCTCAGTTAGGGGGTACAAATCAGAGCTGAAAGGGAATATTTCCCGCTGTTGGTTCAGCCCTGGTGATCACCCAGAGTGCTGCCAGTTCATTGCAGGACAGAAACAAGATATTTCTTTTTAACTTCCAACTTTCCAAAGCAGGACTGATATTGTGGCTTTGGATCAGTAATCTATGGAGGATAATTTATATTGCTTAGATTTAAAGCAGCATCTCAGTTGCAAGAAAAGCAACCGAAGAGAAAAAAATCAGTCCCGTTTCTTCTAAATCATGGCTGCAACTTTGGAAATAATATGTCTATGAAAATCAGACTATTTCTATTGTTATAAGGAGATATAGCCCATTGAGTTATTCTTAAAGGGCTTCTTAAATATAATGATAGTAAGAATATTAACACAATGCAAATATCTATTGAGTACTTGTTAGATACAAGTACTGTTTTGGAGGTTTTATATTTACCAACTCATTTACTCCTCAAACAATGTGCGAATAAATTATTATTTCCATTTCACAGACAAAAAAATTGAGGTGTGAGAGGTTAAAAAAATTGCCAAAAGTCACATGGTGAGGTTCAGGGAGAAGATTCCAACCCAAACGGTCTGATTTCAGAGCCTGGTCGTTTTCACTAGTCTTCTATCATGTATTTTATATGAAAATTAGCAAAATTAATCAATGAACAAGACAGACTTTAAAAACATAATACTTTATTCCTAATTACAGAAAAACCTATGGCAATCTGTTAGGGTCCATGGAGGCTCACTCTCCGAACGTTTGACTTGTCTGCAAGCAAATCTTCATACCAACATTTGCCAGAAGCTTCCTGGCTCCAACCTTTTTCCTTCCTTGGAAGATTTCCAGGGAGGTTTGCTGCACTTGATACTAGGGGTTTTTATTCCTTAGGGGCAGCAGCCTGAACTGCAGGCCAAAGCTCCAAAATGGAATATAGTTAAGCAACAAGTTCTATCTCAAAGCTCAAAATAAACTAAGACCTTTATTAAATCATCCATTTGTTGGCTTAAGAACATTTGAAAGGTTAAGTGCTATATTAAAGTAAGATTTGTAGAAAAAAATAAACCTTAATTACTATTAAGATGGCTTTTAGGCATTCTGTGTGGATTTACCGCTGATTCTGGCCCAGATGTAGTCGATTTTACCAGCATTTTTCAGCTTTAAAAGTACTTTAGCTGCTTGGGGACTTTTGTATGTTCTAGAGCAATCTCTGCATAACATTCCTACCATTGTATGTGGCTGAAGGAAACATTTGCTTCCATGGTCACCTGGGTGAGAAAGTCTTATATATTGATTGCTTGTCCACAAAAAAAAACAGAAACATAAAATAAGACCTACAACAGTTCTGTAGGTTTGATGCAAAAAGAAACAACTGCTGTAGTTATAGTGATAATTCTCCCTAAGAATGTATATCTGTATACAAATGTGAACTGTCTATTGTGCCACAAATCCTGGTATACTTGGAAAATATGCATGTGGAGTTACATTGTCTTTGTGTTTCTGCAACAGTTGACACACAGTTTCCTGATTTTTCTATGAAAAGAAAAATAAGGATGTTGTTTCTAAAAGAAGGATGAGGGAAATAATACTAACGTCTTCCCGTGTTTTCATATGAAAGAACGTTAATTTACAATCAAGGAACCCAGACTGCACACAAATGATGAACCCTTTGACTCTGTTGGAGAGGAACAGTGAGTCAAACAGCCTTTTCATTGGGTCCTTTCCTAGGGTCCAGTGGGTAAATGATTGACTTGTTTTGAATGAGGAATTATTGAGTTCTTGCCAGGTTGAGGCTTGGAGACTGGTACTGGACCTGAAAATTGGCAATAGCTCAGAACCTAAGCAGACATCAAAAGAATTCTGCCTGAGCCTGGAGGCTGTCCCTCTGGTCTGTTCCTTCAGTGATTTGTGAGGTGGGAGGCTTCCTTGACAAAGTCCTGCGAAGATGCTAGAGTACTGGAAAGCATGGCTCCTGTTGACATGGAGCATCCAGTAAGGAGAGAAATTGAAGGCTAAGAAGGAGTAATGGTTCTCTGGCTGAGTATCCCCAAACTAAAGTAACTGTCCAGAGGAGACAGTTAAGGTGTTTGCTTGTAAAACTGTTTAAACCTGACCGTTATCCCACTGCAGGTAACATTGGCCTTTTCTTTCTACCTACTTTCCCCATACAGTAGCCTGGACTAAAAATAAAAACTAGAAGTTAACCTGTGACTATATTGGTGGTAACATGCTGAGTTTAAACTTAAGATCCTGGCCAAGCTAAACTCAGTCATCCAGTCATTAAGCATTTACTGAACATATCCTCTCTGCTAGGCCTTATCCTCAGCACGGAGATGAGTCAGACACGGTTGCCATCTCCAAGGATCTTATAACCAGGAGAAGGAGGCAGACAAGCGAAACAGCAGTTAAGGTGAAAAGGTAATAAATGTAGTCCCAGAAGTATGCAGGGAACACTATGGATGCACAGTGATGGACCCTCCCAGATTAGATGATGTATATGATGTAAGTCTTAGAAAATGAGGAGTGTGGTAGAGACTTGCATCCTAGGCCAAAAGAACAGCTTATACAAGGGCTCAGAGACAAGAGTAAGTGTGGCACTGCAGCAAGTAGCTCCATACACCGAAGCTGAGCATTTGGGTCAGAGTTGGTGAGGGCGAGTAGGAACTGAGGCTATAGAGAAGGGGACGGGAACCAGATGAGGAGGAACTTGAACTTCAGCTATAAAACCTGAACGTTACTGGCAAACTACGGAAGAGTTTTAAGCAATCTAGTGAGCTGCTGAGATTCGTCTATTTAGGATATCACCGTGTCGGGAGCCGAGAAGAGAGAAACAAGGCTGGGCTCAGAAAGGAAGCTACTGTAGAAATCCCAGGTGCCTAAACTGGGGAAACAGCAGCGGGAGCGGAGAGAGGCAAAGGAAATTCTAATTGAATGTGTAACACCGAGCAGCTGTGGATGACTTCCAGGTTTCTCCATGGGTGTGTGGGTGAATGCTGACACCTGTCACCATGTAGGGAGGGCAGAAGAAACACCTGTGGGAAGGAAGGATTATGACATGAGTTTTGGATGAACTGACTTGCAGTGTGTCGGGGCATTCAAAGGAAATGACCGGCAGCCTGCAGTCTAACATAGGGTCTAGAGGTCAGATAAGATGTTTTAGAGTCATAAGAGATTTGAGTTAATTGTCAACTTGGATGAAGTCACTTGGTAAGTAGTGTGAGAAGAGCAGGGGCTGAGGACAGAGCCTGAGGAATTCCAACTCTGGAGGCACAAGAGGCTGAATGAGAGGATGGAAAGCTTTTCAGGAGAGGGGTATGTGTCTTAGAGGCCAAAAGAAAAATGGTTTCCAGAAAAATGAAGAGATTCACAGTGTCCCTTGCCACATAGAGAGGTCAAGTAAGACAAGGTCAGAAGATGTCCCTCAGGACAAATTGGAAGTTTCTAGCAATCTAAAGTGAAAGCAGTTGGCTGCAGGGAACAGACAATATCACACATTGTAGAACAAACGGATGCAGCTTTGTCATAGAACAGAGCCCAAGAACCTTGGTCTCTGGATATTGGTCCTAGAAAAAAAAGTATCAGACACGGATGTCTACCTTGTTAAATAAAGAATAGGAAAAATATTTCCTATTTACTGCACATAATCCCACACTAAACATAATGGAGGCAGGCTTAAGTGTACATGCAGCCACGAAGGCCAAGTCCATCAGTACACAAGCATCAATACTCTAAAATTGGATAAATTGACCAAATATAACCTTTGGTAATGACTAGTTCCTTAGATTGTATTCTTACAGAATACTGATTGCAAGATACTTTAAATATCCCGGAGAAGATAGTTCTGTATTCTGTGTGTAAATAACTGTAATCCAATCTTGATAATTTATGGTAGTATTTAACCCTCACTTTCAGCAAGTCCTTTCTCATATCTCATTTCAATCTCTTCTGCTATATTTTTAGGGCTAGTCTGTCTCATTCTCACTTCCCTGGATAATGGATGGTTACCATCTTCCATATATCAATCCTTCCCATAGTTGCAGATGAATAATAAATTTCTCTTCTGCTTAGAATGCTCCAGGCTTAATAACTTCAATAGAGCCCAAAGAATTGATCGTACAGAATGCCCAGAGGATTAACTAGTTAATGGACACAGATGGTAGGCAGAGTGGGTAAGCACATGACAGAGGAAGTTTTTAATCAGAAAAAGAGTGGACAAAGTAGCATTACATCTGTTTTTTATAAGCCCTGCTGTGTGACTGGTTGGTTTGTACAGGTTATCTTTTGGTGCTTTGCATGTGAATTTCTTCCCTTGCAAAGGGAGCAGTTTGAACTTCTGTCTTGAATTCCTGAGAGGTTTGGATTCAGTGGCCCCTGGGGTGCTTCACTCCTAAACACTGACTCCACTTCCACGTAGACCAGTTTTCCTTCCCTTATCTTGGTTTGGAGGTTACATTTGCACAAAAGAACTTGATAATGACAAAGCATGAGAAGTGAGGCCATGAGCACCTTCTCAGGGTTTTGCTAGAGATGAGTGTTATTTTTACCTGTTCCTGGTGAAGTCTCTTGCTGTGTTGTTTCAGTGGCTCAACGCTGAATCAGAAATCATCAGAGCAACAATTAGTTACAGTTTTATCATACAGTTGTATGATAAAATGTACAGGGCCATTCTATATCATTAATTTGCTTTAGATAAAAGACGTGACTTAGAGAATTACATTCCAAAGTGATAAAGTCTCTCAATTCCTGAGACGATAAATACTGTATAATGACTAGAATTTTGTTTTTGTTCAACAAATAGGTAGCTACCTGTAGATGAACTATGGTTTTTTAAATGTTTGGAATACATTTACATGTATTATTTGACATTGTATAATTCTATTGTGTAACTATGTTTTCCTCACATTTGGGGAAGAAGATTAAAATTTATTTCCCTATTTTCAAATGGAAAAAAATGTGCCAAAGGAAAAATTAAGATACATACATATTAGCTTTGGAACATTGTTTAGGTATTCTGACTCCTGCTGCTGAGAAGGAAATGTGTTATTGTGGGGAGAGAGACCTTGATTCTTTTTGAAATCAGTGTGTCAAAGAGGTATCTGTACTCATATGCAGCACTGTCTACAATAGCCAAGAAATGGAATCAGCTTGTGTCTGTCAGTGGATGAATAGATGAAGAAAATGTAATATATATACACACAACGGAATACTATTCAGCCATAAAGAATAAAGTCCTGTCATTTGCAGCAGCATAGACGAGCCTGAAGGACATTATGTTAAGTGAAATAAGCCAGGCACAGAAAAACCAGTATCACGCATATGTGAAATATAAAGAAGTTGATCTCACAGAAGTAGGGTATGGAATAGTGGTTACCAAAGGCTGGGAAGGGGAAGGGGAAAGAGGATAAGAGATTGATCAGTGGGTAAAAAGTTGTAATTAGGAGGAATAAGTTCTCCTGTTCTGTGGCACAGTAGGGTGACTGCGATTCACAATATCGTATACTTTAGCTAGAAGAAAGGATTTTGAATGTTTTCTTTTTTTTTTTTTTTTTTTTTTTTTGAGACGGAGTCTCGCTCTGTCGCCCAGGCTGGAGTGCAGTGGCCGGATCTCAGCTCACTGCAAGCCCCGCCTCCCGGGTTCACGCCATTCTCCTGCCTCAGCCTCCCGAGTAGCTGGGACTACAGGCGTCCGCCACCTCGCCCGGCTAGTTTTTTGTATTTCTTAGTAGAGACGGGGTTTCACCGTGTTAGCCAGGATGGTCTCGATCTCCTGACCTCGTGATCCACCCGTCTCGGCCTCCCAAAGTGCTGGGATTACAGGCTTGAGCCACCGCGCCCGGCCTGAATGTTTTCATTGCTGAGAAGTGATACATGTGTGAGGTGGTAGATACGCTAAATACCCTGATTTGATCATCATACAGCATATACATGTGTTGAAACATCACACTCTACCCCCAAACATGTGCAATTATGTGTTCATTTTAAAAGTTAAAATAGTTTTACTTGCTGTCCTTTGAAGCTATCAGAAAGTCATTCACACCTTGTCATGGAGCAGTTTGGGCGTGGATTGGGGAAAGGAAAATAAGGATCGGCAAGTTGCCTGTTATCAGTAGTGCCAGGTACATTGAGAACATTCCATAAGTTCTTGCTGGTTGCTTGGCTAGTGTGATGGTTAATTTTATGGTGTCAACTTGACTGGGGTAAGGGATGCCCAGATAGCTGGTAAAACATTATTTCTGGGTGTGTCTGTGAGTGTGTTTCTGGAAGAGATGAGCACTTAAATCAGTAAGCGCAGAGTAAAGAAAGAAGAGTGGTTACCAGGGGCTGGGGAGGGTTAGACAGTGGGATAGGAGGACATCAATTACACTTTGTACTTACCCTCACCAATGGGAGGGGGCATCATCCCATCTGAAGGCCTAGATAGAACCAAAAAGTGGAGGAAGGGCAAATTCTCCCACTCTGTCTGTCTTTGAGCTGGGACGTCTATTTTTGTCTGCCCTTGGACGTTGGTTGGTGCTCCTGGTTCTTGGGACTTTGAACTCCAGGATTACTTATATCACCAGCTTTCCTGGTTCTCAGTTTGCAGAGGCCACATCATGGGACTTCTCAGCTTCCATAAACACGTGAGCCAGTTCTCATAATCTGTGTGTATATTTGTGTGTGTATATCTCCTATTCGTTCTGTTTCTCTGGAGAACCATGACTAATAGAGGTGCTTTTTTTGTTTTAAACATCTCAGTTCATTGTAAGTTCACGATTCCCTAGTTCTGGAAAAGTCTGTAAGGTAATTAGTTTCTCTTGATGATTCACTTAAAGCTGACCTATCATCTTCCTATCTAGTCCCTGTAGCCAGGGGAGAAGTCCTATGAGACAGTATTATAAAGGCCTTGAGAAAAAAGAAACCAGGCTCTGTTTTGGAGTAATGTACCTGAGGGACCTGCAAATGATAGCCTTTGGTGACTGGCATTTTCTGGGGTCAACAGTGGCCTAGCCTTTGGATTCTTGATTGAAAGGAAATGAGGACCCAATACCTGATCTTTCCCACCACTCTCTTCCTTTTGTCACACCCAGAACTCATTTATTTTCCCCTGTAATGTCATGCCTGTGTTAGTATATATCTACCAACCTTCTCTAACTTCCCCAGCTATCACTTCTGACCTGAGTCAGTGGAGGAGTCCTCCGTCCTCACTGGTGTCAGTCGCCTGGGAAGTGCTTCAATACCCAACCCAGCATCCGCTCCTCCCCAGAGATGCTCATTCATTTGGATTGGGCGAGGGCCCAGGCATCAGTATATTTTTACAGGTGCTCCAGGTGAGTATGGTGCTCACATATGGTTGAGCCCCACGGCTTCACAGCAGAGCTAAGTTTGTTCTTTTCCTGTAGACTCATCAAAAGGAGAAAAATTCTGGTAAAAAAAAAGTACAGAATAAAAATGAGTTATATCCTCTGTCCCTTCCTCACCCGGACAAGCAGGGATTTGTATCCTGGAGACCTGGGGCTCCTTTTTGCCCCGGGATAGAGCTGATACTTAATTCTCAAAGTCTCTTGGAGATTTAAAAAAAAAAAAAATTCAGGTGGTATTAGTAAGATGTCCCTGAGGCTTGGACAAGTTGAGACCAAATGGTCAAACCTGGGAAAGCTGTGCTTTCTGGTTTAAGGCTGGTGTAAGAGCATAGCAGGGCTTAATAGGTGGCAGAAACCTGCAACCCTGACCATCATTCTCTCCAGAAGACATAGGGTCTATGAGGGCCAAGATGCTAGAGACCTGGGCACTGAGCCTGAAGCCACCAAGACTTTGGGCATCATAGTCTGTGGCCGAAAATGGTGATGAAGTGGTAGACACCTGCCATCATATGGACCATACAGGCTTGGACAATGGGTATCTTGTTGACAGCAATCTGTTAACTGAAGATCAGCTGCCTTGCTTTAAATTTGTATACTATATAATTCTCCTGGAATTATTAAACATCTCTAGGGAGGGGAAAGCTTCCCCAAACATGACTGAGACTGAAATTATTGCAAGTGAGGATTCAAAGCCAGTCATGATTATATTTAGAGGGAAAAAAGCAATATGATGAGGATATGGAACAAAGTCTAGTCTCGGTTACAAAAGGAATCAAGCAGTCATGCTTAAATAACTCTATCTCATATGCTTCTAATTTTATTGGTTTTTAAACTAGATTTTGGTTTGGCTAAGCACGCTAAGAACTTTTGCTGCAGTACAGGTGCATTTTCTGAGTCCGTTGTTAGAATATGCTCCAGAAGTTTTTATGGCAGGGAATATGGTCAGCAGGTCAGCAGAGTGATTGGACATGGTAGGGGATAGAGAGAATGGCCCCTAGGCTTGAAGCTGTGTTTTCATTAGACTTAAGGTGGAGAAACAATTGGTTGTTCACATTTTATTTATGAAAGGGAAGCTGCTCCTTTAAAGCATTCCAGCTGCAATGCCCACCACTACAGTATGAGTAAGAAGTTGAAAAAGTAGTATCACTAAGTGGGAGTGGTGAGTGATGGACAGATTGCAACTCTTACATTTGGCATGCAACTGACTGAAATGCTTTCTTCACAAAAGAGCCTTGTGTAAATTGGGAAGAACTTGAAGTTTGGAGTCACACAGAACTGGATTTACACCACTTCTTACTAAATTTGCAGCTTTCTTGTATTCTGAGGACATACCAGTGCATGGTGTGTAATGGGCACTGAATAAATGCATGATACATTAAGGAATAATTAACAAAAGAAATCGCTGTCTCGCTCTGAGCAATGACTTAATACGCCTGAGCCCAGGCTTAAGTGCCTTTACCTGTAAAATGGGTGTAATGACAACTATCTGAAACAGAATTTTTAGGAGTTTATGAGCTATGAAGTACTCAAACCAGTGCCTGGAGGGGTCTTGGTAAATTTGTTCCTTGCTTGGCCCACCCCATCCCTAAGTGCTGTTTCTTCTGTGATTTGTGATAGGAAGAGCCCCACTGTATCTATCGCAGCCTTCAAGTGTGGGGATTTGTGGCACATAACATCCAACTTTTAACCACAGACTAGACCCTGGGAACTAAACACTGAGTCCCACCACAGGAGAATGACTTGACGAGAATTCTGTTAGCAGAAATGGGCTTCACTCCGGTTTCACGGGTACTTTGTCTCTTCATGAGGCATGTCTTATAACCCTGGACAGTGTCTGGTTTTGATTCTACTTTCGGATACTTTAGGTCCACAGCTTTTTCTTCTATTTGACCCACAATTTTTTTTTATTTTTATTTTTTTGAGACAGAGTCTCGCTGTGTCGCCCAGGCTGGAGTGCAGTGGCGCGATCTCAGCTCACTGCAAGCTCCGCCTCCCGGGTTCACGCCATTCTCCTGCCTCAGCCTCCCGAGTAGCTGGGACTATAGGCGCCCGCTACCATGCCCGGCTAATTTTTTGTATTTTTAGTAGAGACGGAGTTTCACCGTGTTAGCCAGGATGGTCTCGATCTCCTGACCTCGTGATCCAGCCGCCTTGGCCTCCCAAAGTGATGGGATTACAGGTGTGAGCCCCCACGCCCAGCCTATTTTTTTTTTTTTGAAATGGAGTCTCAGTCTGTTGCCCAGGCTGCAGTGCAGTGGCGCGATCTGAGCTCACTGCAGCTCTGCCTCCCGGGTTCACACCATTCTCCTGCCTCAACCTCCCGAGTAGCTGGGACTGCAGGTGCCCGCCACTATGTCTGGCTAATTTTTTTGTATTTTTAGTAGAGACGGGGTTTTACCATGTTAGCCAGAATGGTCTCCATCTGCTGACCTCGTGATCAGCCCACCTCGGCCTCCCAAAGTGCTGGGATTACAGGCGTGAACCACCGCACCTGGCCTGACCCAGAATCCTAATCTATTACTTCTCCTAACCATTGTTTTAATTCAATGAGTACTTTTAACATGTATTCCCTATGGTTGGTATTAGGCATACAAGATAAACAGATGGAGATGGTCAGGATATGATCCTTGCCTTCTAAGCCTAAACATTCTGGTGAGGGGAATTAAATAAGAAATATAAAAGTTGTAACATAAAGGGATAAGTTTTCCAATGGAAACATTTACTTACAGCAGCCCAACCTAGGGCAGAAAAGTTGTCAGGGAAGAGAAGGAAGTAGCCCAGACATCCCTGTGTTCTTCCTGCTGTCTTACTCAGATTCTTCTGGTCCTGAATTATGTCGTCATCTCTGCAAACCAGTGCAACCCCAAGCCTGTGTCTGAGCTAATGTAAAAGCTGGGCTCTTTATCCACCTGGAATGTGACCTCCATGAAGGTGGATGCCATGTCTGCCTTGTTCACCACCATATCCAATACCATAAAACAAATATTTCTTGAATGAATGCATGATTTAGTTCTGAATGGAGCTGGAAAAAAAAATGGAAGTTTTATGTTTTTTCAGTCAGTTTAAGAAACTAGTCCTGGACAGGATAGTTCAGAGGGCTTATATGTATGATTAAATTATGAAAACACTTATTTTGCCTGTAAGTGACTTGTTTTCAAATATTTAACGTTCTAAAAGTCAGCCCATAAATTTCATTAACATCTACTAACTTTATAGAGCATGTTTTTTGAAAAAGTAGTGTTCTCTGGTTATTAGATTTTATATGGAAATTGCTGGATGCTTTGTTCTTGCTTTCAGATTTTATAACATCTGTCAGTAAATTGCAGTAAGTATGGACCTACAGGATATTCAAAGAGTATCCTACATGCCGAGTGTTTTAGTTTTGCTTACTTTTTCTACAAAGTAAAAATCAAAGGGGGAAATTCTAGAAGGCATCCTGTATGAGGCACTACAAGTAGAAAGAATCTCAATAAGTTAGTTATTTCCCAAAAACAAAAGTGGATGTGCTGTGGCCCTCTCCCCTGAGGATAAGTATTGTTAGAAGATCTTGCTAAAAGTAGATGGGTTGTCGTCAGTCAATTGTATGGCTCAGGGAAGGCATTATGTCTTAACTCCGTAGCCGAGGATTCCAGAACCAACGATAAACAGGAAAATAAGTTGAATTAAAAATAAAGGATATATCTAATGACATACAAATGCAGATACCACAAATTTGATAACATACAAACACAGATACCCTTGCACAATTTGTCACAATTTGTCAGGGTCTCTCTGCTACTGCCTTGGTAGCCTCAGACTTAGATGATCTTCTGTCTCTCTGGGGCCACAGTGCTTAGAGTGCATCATATGATGGAGACACAGCCACGAACTCATCAACATTTATGATAGGAATGTGAAAAGTTAAAGTGTCCTGGTCATATGTCCTTTTTCAAATAAGGTTTTGAGGCATGGTGGGTCATGCTTGTAATCCTAGCACTTTGGGAAGCTTGAGCCCAGGAGTATGAGACCAGCCTGGGTAACATGGCAAAACCGCATCTCTACAAAAAAACACAAAAATTAACCAGGCACTTGCGTGTAGTCTGAGCTACTCAGGAGGCTGAGGTGGGGGGATTGCTTGAGCCCAGGAGGTCGAGGCTTCAGTGAACTGTGATCACACCACTGCATTCCAGCCTGGGTGACAGAGTGAGACCCTGTCTCCCCACCTCCCCCCAAAAAAGACTCAGAGTAATGTTAGAACCAGAGACCAAAATTTGCCTGCCGTAACTATATGACTGACCCTTGCTACCTCTGAGGTAGAGAGTGAAAATGACGATTTGCTATAGTATTTTAGATTTTTCCCATTCATTCTTCTCCATGGCTGCTGTATCTAAAGAAGAATGAAACCAAAGGAGTGTGTGCATACATTTGGGTGTGGTCCCTCACCTGCTGTGTTCTGATTGGGTGGGAGAGATGTATCTAGAATATCAGTGTTCGTTTTATAGAAAATCCTTCTGTGGGGCATGAAATTCCCTGGGTAGCAACTAGATCATTATGTTTCCTTCCTATGAGAATAGAAAACTTAAACAAATTGATTATTATTTCTGGAGAAAATGTCATAGGTAATAGGTCACTGCATTCTTCCATGTTACATAGCAGCATGTTCTGCCTGAGAGAGAATTAATTGCATATGTAAACCCTAATGCCTGTATGCTGCTACATCTCCTTCATCAACTCCGGGAAAGGCTTTCCCCTTCGCTCTCCCTTGCAAGTTTTATAAGAGATCAAGCCGTGGGAGGCTGAGTGGATTTTATGGTCAAGCTCCAATCTCTGCCTTCTTGGTAATGGGAAAAGTTGTGAAAGGGAAATACAACATTCCTCCCTGTTGCCAGAGCCCAAAGGATCCTATAAGCTGTGGGTGCCTCTTTTGTCAGTCCCCGTAAGCAAACGATTCCAGCTGAGACCAAAGACTGGACACTTTCAGCAAAAAAAATAAATAAATAAAAGAATGTAATGAATTCCCAGGTTTTTGTGGGGACACTACTTGATGAGAACTAAAATGACTAATCTTTCATTCAGCGACTACCTAAGTGCCTACCATATGCCAGGCACTGTTTCAGGCATTGAGTGTACCAAGATGAGCACAATCATGTGCATGAAGGTTACATTCTAATGAGGAGGAGAGAGATTAGATATAAATCTATATTCTTAGGAGGTAAACACTAGTTGGAAAAGAATATTAAGCAAGATTGGAAGTGCAACATGAAAATGGAGTTATAATTTTATATGGGGTGATCAAGGAAGGCCTTTCTGACAAGGTGACATTTGAGCAGACACCTAAAGGAAGTGAGGGAGGGAGCCCTGCCGGTATGTGGGGGAAGAACATTGTGCATGAAGGGAACAGCAAGTACAAGGTTTTGAGGGAGGATAATGCTTCAAAAACTTGAGCTCTAAGGAGAGGGCCAGTATAGTTAAAACCAAGCAAGCAAAAGAGTTACAGAAGAGAGATTGTAGGGAGGTGGATACATATATATGTATATACACACACATTTATATGTATGTATAATATATAAATATAGATAATATGAATTTAATATATAATGTATATAATGTATTTCCTATATAATATAAATAATATATTTAATTTATATATTTTTATTTAAGGCATCAACTTGATGTTTTGATGTACATTGTGCGGTGATCACCTACAATCAAGCTAATGAATATTTCCATCACCTCACATACTTCCCTTTGTGTGTGTTTGATAACACTTAAGCTCTATCCTCTTAGCAAATCTCAATTATAAGATACAGTATTATCAACTAGAGTCACCATGCTGTACATTACAGCTCCAGAATTTACTTACCTTGTCTAACTGAAACTTTTTACCCTTTGACCAGCATCTTCCCACTGTCCCCATCCCCCCTGTCTCTGACAACCACCATTCTACTCTGCGTCTATGAATTTGACTATTTTAGATCCCACAAAAAGTGAGATCATGCAGTATTTGTCTTTCTGCGCATAGCTGATTTCAGCTAGCATAATGCCATATAGGATCCAATAACATCTGTGTTATTGCAAATGACAGGATGCCCTTCTTTTTAAGGCTGAATAATATTTCATTGTGTGTGTGTGCCACATTTTGTTTATCCGTTCATCTGTCTGTGGGCATTTAGGTTGTTTTTGTATCTTGGCTATTGTGAATATGCTGCAGTGAACATGGGAGTTAGATATCTGTTTGATATACTAATCACATTTTCTTTGGAGATATATATATGTGTGTGTGTGTATATACATGTATATATATATGCATATATAAGCATATATAAGCCGTGGGAGGTTGAGTAGATTTTATGGTCAAGCTCCAACCTCTGCCTTCTTGGTAATGGGAAAAGTTGTGAAAAGTTAATACAACAAATGATTGCTATTTAGATCATACAAGTAAGTGACCTTGTCATTAATTCTTGTGAAATAATCTGTGTGTGGTCTTGTCATTCCAAAAAGCCCATTTATTTTTCATTTAAGAAAGGCTTTTGGGTAAAGTCTTAGAATAAGCACACACCCATATCTTTCATGTATTTAGAAAGTAGCTTAACTTTAGCAGTTCCCTAAAATAGTGCCTGATGTTTAAGATCAGTAGGTAGGAAACATCTTCCCTTTTAAAGCAATACATGGTGATGGATTTTCCTTTGCAGTAATGTCTGCACTTGAACATGAAATCTGCTGGATGACATTCTGTCCCACATGCTCCTGGTCACGAGCTGCTCAGTGCCGGTGATTTGCAGATCTAACTATAGGGCTGTCATCAGCTGCCTGGTGATCTACCTTAAATAGGGCTGTCAGCCATTTTGTTTTGTTCCAGAGAGTTCTTCCCAAGTGACCCATAGAGAACCGGGAGAGCCAAGGAACCCCAGCCATCAGCTCAGAGCCAGCAGAGATGGCTCTCTATTGTTCTGGCCCTCAGACTGCGAGCCAAGGTATAAGAAAGAAAGCTGTAAGGATAAAATAGGCAAGCTCCATCCATTTTCAAGTTCAAAGTTCTTTGGCCAGAGGACGATTGAAAGAACTTGACTTTGTCAGAGATGACCTGTGACAATGTGAAATCTAAGCGAAGAGAGCCGAAGGCTGTATATCCTTGTTCAGGGACAATCACTCAACACCACCACAAGCTGAATCTATGACAGGAATAGCTGGCGTGTGTGAACCACATGGCTTGGAGGGAGGCTGACATATGATATACCTTGGATTTTCATCATTTTTCTGCCTTTGCAGCGAGTTTTGGGCTGCTGCTTGCCCCTTCCAGTGTTGCAATCATGGGGAATAGAGAAATCTCGTTTTATTTATTTATTTATTTATTTATTTATTTATTTATTTATTTATTTATTTTAGCACTCTGGCTGCTCTCTTTGGCCTTGTGCTCTGTGATGTGGTTATGTTTCAATGTGGTTTGATCATGTGACAGGGCTGGGAGCATCTATTTTTGTCAACGCCATCACCGTGGGCTTTAGAATCAGACAGACATGAATTCATACCTATTGCTAAGGTCAGTCTCTTAAGAGTAAGAGAGCCAGTTTGGCACCATGGTAAAGAGAACCGACTCCTGATTCAGACAGTCCAGGGCTTAAGGTCTAGATCTGTCACTTACAAGCTGTGTGGCACTGGGCAAGTGACTTAACCTTTCTGTGCCTCAACCACTTTATCAAATAGAGAGCATATTAGCACCTACCTTACAGGATGATTGCAAGGATTAAACTGAGATACGATAACATGGTAGCACATAGTGACTGGTCATTAAACATTCACTGTTATTAAATTTACCTAACCCCTCTGAATTTTGGTTTTCTCATTCTTAAAGTGGTTGTGTTGTTGTGAAGCTTAATTTAATCTGGGAGGAAATGTCAGCATAGTGTTTGGCATAGAAGTCCAGAATGAATAGTTGATATCATTATCAATAATAATAATTAAGAAATAGAAGCTATGGAGTCCAAAGCTTCATTGTTTTATTTTAAATGCCAGCATCTGTTCCCTTTTTATTCAATTATTCAGTTCTGACTCATCGATGAAAATGACCCTGTTATATGGTGAAAGTAGGGAAATTTCTTGTAATCTGAGTCCATATCCCAATTAATTAACACAATTTTACAAGACACGTTATGTTTCCAGCTTGGATGAGAAAGCAGGAGTTTTCTGCTCTAATAGAGTTTATAATTAAATAGGGTTACAAGGTAAAAACATACCCATTCTGTAAGTTATAATTGGGTACATAATATGCATCAGATACCACCATGGTGAGTATCATGATAGGCAGAAATGTGAATCAGATGTGGTCCTGCCTTTGAGGGGTACAAAGTCAGCTAGAAGTAGTGGTAGCAAGTGCATCAATATAGACTGCCTGGATTAGATACCAGGCTTTGCCCCCTGCCACCGTGAGACCTGAGGCAAGTTACATAACTGCTGTATACAGGCTTCCTCATTTGTAAAATGGAGACAGCAGTAGTGCTTACATAGTGTTGATGTGAAGCTTAAATGGGTTCTTGTGCGTAAAGCATGGTGCCTGTCACATAGGGATCAGTAAATGTTGGCCATTTAAAAACATATAGTGGGGGAGAAGACATGCACATAAGTAATACTGCAAAAAGTATGGTGATATTGCTATGGAAATTCAGAGACCAGAGAGATTACTTGGGCTTCATAAAAGAATGTGGCATTTAAGCTAAGCTTAGAAGGATAGGTAATATAGGAACATGGAAAACTAGGGCAAATTAGGGCAGCTTTAATATTAGAGATTTCATGACCAAAGGCGTGGAAATAGGGAAACCCAAGGCTACAGGGAAGAAGTTAGGACAATAGTTTGGAAATGTGGAAGCCTCAGATACTAGTTCAAGAAGTTTTTGTCTTGTGAACAGTAGAGAGAGCGCCATTGAGGATTTTCAGCAGGAAAATAAGGTCAGAGCTATGCCTCTGGTAGCAGACTAGGGACGAATGCTTTGGGTCAAATAATAGCCTTGTCTTGGTCTCAAGACCTCCGGTCTCTCCTTCTACTGGCCCATTTGCTGTGATACAGGAAAAGGGGAGGACCCAGAGATATGAGATAATGATGTGTAAGCTGAGGTTGCCCAGAGGTTGGATGTGCTCTTAACAAACTTGGGGAATATAAAAGGATAGGTAGACTGCAAAAGAAGCCTTTTAGTGCACTGGGAGATGTTGGTTTGAAGTATTGGCAAGTCCGCAGGTAAAAATAGATGGAGGTTTGGAACCCTAGAGTGCCACCAGGTTGGAGGTACAGACTGAGTAACAGCTCCTCAGAAGTAAAGCAGGAAGCCTGAAGAATGAATGAGATTGCCAGGGGAACATGACAAAGACCAATCATTGAGCAGTCCCTTTTATTTAGGGATGGCAGAAGAAAATAGAGACGGGAAGGATCCATCAGAAAGGTGGGAGCACTAGAAGAATACAGAGATGAATACGGGAATGGAGGGGTTTCAAGAAGGAGCATTTTAGGGAGCCTGGGCATGACTTATTTGGGAGACAGTAAGACAATAGGAATGAAGGGAGAGACAAAGCTAGGGGTATCAGGTAGAATTCAACTGTGGGGCACCTTAAATCCAGGCAGAGACATTTTGGCTTATTTGGTATAAAGCAGGAAGCCTTTATGTGATCTTAAAGACATTATTTCCCGGCAACTAGAAAATCATATTCTTTAAGACAGAGGCTGGGTTTGAAAGGTCTTAGTGTCCCCCCAGTCCCCACCACCATTGCTTATTATTGCACCCTCTCACTTAGTGCTTTCTTCTCTTTATTTTGTTTCTCTTTCTCTTAAAGATGGGAGGTATGGTTATTTTATATTGACAGAGTTGAATCTGCTGTGAAGCCTACAAAAAGGGAACATTTTGTAGTCTTGTTCCAGTGAGATAGAGTTGAAACAAGCTGAAAAGAAGTTACCAGGAAATCATAAATTTATAGCGGCACAAAACCCCAGAGTTGTGTTATTTTCTCTATCAAAAAAAAAAAAAAAATCAACAGTTCTCCTTGAGAAAGAGGAAATAATGGAGATGAGAGCCTTTCTAGGAACTGAAAGTCTTGATAAAGTAGAGCAAATCTAGTAAAAGTAAGGAATGTGAAAGCAAGAGAGAAAATGGGTCTGTAACATTGGATAGTCCAGTTTTGGATTTTAGAAGTGGGATTATTCTAGGTTATGGCATGGAAGGTTCATCATAGTGTGTTACTAAAACAGTAGAAATCATTAGGTCCAGGTGTTCACTTTGAATAGATGTCTGCATAAACCCTAAAGTTACTCGGGATGGCCTTCCAACCCACAATTCCATTATTACAGTATTAATGGGTCTTGTCTTATAAGACCTGTGTGTCTCATAGTATCCCACCTGTCATTGCAAGATGAATAAATAAAAAATAAATGTATATTGAATTAACACAAAATTTTTCAGAGTTTCTGATTGTCAGATAAATGATGGGAAATGATGTGGAAAGTGGCTATCACATACTTCAAAACTGAAGAGTTTTTGTACATGGGAAGAATAGTAAGGTCCAAATTTGGCATCGGGACATGCGAGAAGAAGGCAGGCTTCTGGGGAAAGGAGATAGAAAATGTGGAAGAATTTGCAGCCTTCGGGTAAGGGGGCTTCCTTGGAAATGACATCTTTTAGCAATGCCCAGATCTGATTTAAAGCAAAGTAAGAAAAAAAGAGGGAGGATAATTCTAGGGGAGAAAGTGCAAACCAGTACAGGGATGAAGAAAGGCTTGGGTTCTAATTGGAGAGCTTGTGTTCTGTATTTCACTCAGGAGCAAGAGGAGTAATCAGATGGGTTGAATTAATTCATCTCATAATCCCAAACGGAATTCAGTGCAAAGATTTCAGTGTCAGGCACTCCAAGGCTCCAGATGTCTGTCTATTGAAAGTTTATGGAAATAATTGCTGCTATATGGAGCAAAGGCAGATGCTGCAGGCTGCCACTCCAGGTGGTGTCTGCAGCCAGGTCAGCATGGTTGAGCAGAAGGTTCCAGACAGAATGTGGGAAAGAGTAGAAATCCTTTGGAGAAGTATCAATTTGGCCCAGAGTCCCATACCCATCTGTGTGTCAGCAGAACCCCAACCTAGGAACACATGGGTGCAGGGCTGCTGTTCTACAAATGGCTATTAATTAAATCAGGGCAGGTTATTGCATTAGTTTCTTGGCAGCTTGGGATGTGACTTATGGGATGGGGAAATTTCAGAAGACAAATAGGGAGACCCCAAGGCAGCTAGTGCAAGGTCAAAGCCTTGGTGGTTTGGGCACCTGGGCGATAGAAAGGGAAAGGGAATTGAGATCTTGAAAAGAGAACCTCAGAGGCACACATTGACAGGAAAACTGTCAACTTTCATGCCTTTGTTTAAAAAAAAAAATCCATAATTCTATGATTTCTGAATGCCTGAGTTTTGTTGTTGCTCTAGTTTTTTGGGGGGTTTTAAGTTTTGTTTCTTTCTTTTTACGTGGTTAACTGTGGGTGGGGGGGATGTATAACTATTTCCCAATAGGGAGTATTCTTGGTTTAAGTGTGAAAGTTAAGTTTTGAGTATTGCCTCTTGCATTGCTGATGACTTAACTCCCATGGTCCCTGCTTTCCAACACAAGCAGCACGTCTCCGTCATCTTGGCAATTAAGAGCACCTCACCACCCGCCCTTGTCCCACCCGCCAATGCCATTAGGAGGATCCTAACGCCCTGGCTGATGTGGGATCTAGGGGCATGCTCCACCTGGGGAAAAATTTCATTCTCTTCAGAGATTTCACTAAACCCCCACTTTTAAAGCAGTGATATTCTGGAGTTTTCTTCAGTCTCAAAGAAAATGAAGACCATCAGTTCTGATTTTACTATAAGCAAAGATTCCCAGATTTGTTTCTGACTCACTTAGATAATGAACAGTGATATTTCAGTGCTAGTAAAACTGTGGAGCTATATTTTCCCAGTCTTCTTTCCATACATCTACAGTTTGTGGCTTCTCACATTCCCCTGTAGCCCCTCACCTATCTCTGGGCACAAGCAGACATCTTTGTAGGGGTCTGTTTAATAGTGGATTGCTTCACACTCTTACCAGGTAGGACCATTGTATTTTTTCATTTCATAGGCACATTCTAGACACAGTTTAAGAAGAATGACTTCTACTTAATCTGCCTTTCCAACACTCTGGTGACACTTTCCAGCAAGACAGTCTCTGAGACTGAGGGACATGGAGGTGAGATGGGGCAATGGATAGCCAGATGCCCAGAAGCTCCAGCTGGCTCCCCCAGGTCACTTCCGTAACTTAACCACACCTGGAAATTGGTTTGCTGCTTGAAATCCAAAGCCATGTGGTGGTGACTAGGGAGCATGGCCTGACAGATAGTGGGGGCAGGAATGGAAGAATTGGTAAGGAAACTGTTTTCCTCTCCACTTCAGGACTTCAGGGAGGATTGTGCAAGAAGTGAACGTATCAGTATAGATGGAGGACTGCCTCTTTTCCAGGGCCTCTGAAATTTTAGGAGGGCTGCTTTTGAGATTGATATTTAGGAAAGAGGTCTACTCTTTGGGAATTCAGAGCACTTCTTCTAATTGACCTTCAATTCTTTCTCCTTCTACCTGATCTCCAAGGCTGCTTTAATCGTCCTTTTCTGTGAGTCCAAAACCCACCTCCTTCACTCTCCACATCTTCCTTTACCGTCTCTGGCACATATGTGGCCCACCACATACTCTCCCTTCCTCCAACAGAACACACTTCGCCTCTTCCACAACCTGAAACCCCAACACTTTCCCTCCACTCATCCCACCTTGCACGATCTCGTCTGCATTCTCTGTTCCCCTCAATCATATCCTATTGCTTTATTCTGTATTTGGAGAGATTATATAAATTTGCTTTCATATTTGCCCAAGTGTTGAAATCATCAGCTCACCTAGACCATATGCTTTGCACAGCTCTCAGAAGTGAGGCCTGCGCTGTATGTGCACTTGCCCCCACTGACCTCACCCCAGGATTAAGTAGAGTTCTGACTCATGGTAGATGCTCAGTGATGTCCTGTGAATAAAAAATCTCCTTCCATAATCAGGTTTAAAAATAAAAACCAAAAGCACGTGGCTGTCAGGGATTGGTGGCTTAACTGACCCAGGTACAGGAAGGTGACTCGGGGCCTAGCTCAGCAGTTTCCCATACTCATGTTTGGGTCTCTCTTCTCGCCGCAGGAGGATGAAGTGGTACTCCAGTGCATCGCCACCATTCACAAGGAGCAGAGGAAGTTCTGCCTGGCAGCCGAGGGACTTGGGAATCGCCTGTGCTTCTTGGAACCCACTTCAGAAGCCAAGGTGAGATTGGTTGTCCACCCTGCACCTTCCTCCAACTTGGCGTCTGACATAGTCATTTAGGGGAGATAAAACTGGGAGATGGTGATGAGGACGACATTTGAAAGGACACATTGATTTTTAAAACAGGAAGCAGATCTGGTTTAAACCGTAACTCTCTGCAAGCCTAGGAATTGTTGACGTAGGAACCCAGAGCACTATGAAGAATTAGAAGTGCTTTGCCTGTCAGTGTTGTCCAGGACCCTGGGGAGGCTTTGAGCTCACCGTCAGCGCTGACCGAGGAGGTCCTCTTAACACTGCCAGAACGCCTTTCTGTTGCTGTTAATTCCTAGAAATCTGAGTGCATGTTCTTTACTCCCTGCTGTCATTTTACTGCTACAGAGACTCACAGATGCCTGAACCTATGTTTCACAGTGAGCACACCCCTTTCACTTCTGACTGCGCTGAGATTGTTGCAACTGTCTGCCCACTGTGACACGAGGGCAGAGAGTAATGTTTGCACTGGTCTCTGCCTGCATGGTGGCAATAATGCTGTGTCTCTTCGGCAGAACTTTTCTGTCTCCGTTTTCAGGCTGTTTCTGCTTTTCAGGATTTGTGTGTCAAGTGGATCTATGTGCTCAGCATTCTTGCAGTGCTTTTCAGTCCTGGGAAAACCTCTGTATCCGTCAGGGTTCTCTGGAGAAACAAAGTTAACTGGATGGATGGATGGATGGATGGATGGATGGATGGATGGTGGACAGATGGGCAGAGGGGTGGATGGGTGAGTGCATGGGTGGGTAGGTAGGTAAGCAGATAAGTGTATAGAGATTTCTTTTAAGAAATTAGCTCATGCAGTTGTAGGGTCTAGTGAGACTGAAATCTGTAGTTAACATCAGTAGGCTGGAAACTCAGGCAGGAGGTAATGCTGTAGTCTGAAGGTAGAGTTTCTTCTTTTCCAGGACATCTCAGTTGTTCTGAAGGCCTTCATCTGATCGGATGAGGCATACCGAAATCATCAAGGCTAACAGTCTTTATTTAAAGTTAACTGACTGTAGATGTTAATGACATCTACAAAATGCCTTCACATCAAAACCTATAGTGCCATCTGACTGAATAATGGCACTATGGCCTAGCCAAGTTGACGTAAAACCCACCATCACACCCTCTAAGCTCAGGTTTTCTCATAGAACCTTTTTTAAAAAAAAACCAAAAATCAGAAATTGGTAACATTTTCCAAAAGACCCACCTATTGGCATGCCATTTTCCACATAAACGTATACAACAGAGACATACACAGAGAGTTTGGCTAAAACCTGGAACACCAGATGTCCAGGGTGATGGCCACGTCCCCCAGACGCCCCTTTTGTACATCACTGCTTCTCCCTCCCCCATGTAGGTCACTGATCCATCCATGAGGATGAGCGAGAGCCAGAGTCCCACTAAAATATATGGGATAGAAGAGAGACAAGGAAGATTTTTATCTTTTTAAAGATCTTTGACTTAATTTTCCTAAGGCCTTTTCTCATTTGCTTTTGTTCTTAGCTAGGTTTTGTTTTGTTTTGTTTTGATTCCCAGCAGTCTGGGATAACAGGAAGTTCATTAGATTAGAAGTCAAGAAGTTAATTCTCAACCATGAGCTACTCATGTGACCCTGAACAAGTCAAGTCAGTCACTCATGCTTGCAATTTTCTCATCTGCCAAATGAGACGCAGGACAATCCAATGGGAAGTGTATTGACCTAAATTAGAAAACAAGCGGTATCCTTTCCTAGTCATCCATCCAGTAGGGTATAGGGCAGTGCTTTAGGGGAGCAGTTCCCACCCTTTTTTGGCACCAGGATCCAGTTTTATGGAAGACAGTTTTTCCACGGATGGTGGGAGATGGTTTCAGGATGAAACTGTTCCACCTCAGATCATCAGGCATTAGATTCTCATAAGGAGCGTGCAACCTAGAACCCTTGCTTGCACAGTTCACGTTAAGGTTCATGCTCCTATGAGAATCTCATGCTGCCACTGATCTGACACGAGGCAGAGCTCAGGCAGTAATACTTACTCACCTCCTGCTGTGGTTCCTAACAGGCCACAAACTCGGTCTGTGGCCCCGGGGGTTGGGGACCCCGCTTTAGGGCACAGGCTCTGAGCCAGACTGTCAGAGTTGGAATCGTGTCTCTACCACTTGCTGGCTAAACCAGGACCTTGGACAAGGTACCTCACTTTTCTGAGCTGAGTTTCCTCATCTGCTTAATGGGAATTTAGTAGTAACTACCTTATAAGATTGCTCTCAGGATCAAATGGGTTAGTAAATTGCCTAGTGCATTGTAAGCTTGATAAAACCATTGGTTATTATGATTTCATATTGCACAAGATATTTAAACTAGGATTTATTTTCTTCTTTAAGGAAAACTAATTATCTTTCAGAAGGACTGTGAAAATAAAGAGAAATAATAATATATATAGCACATAGTACTGAACTAATACAGTGTACTTAATAACTAGAGTTGATAATAATGCTAAGTATAAAGTTATCCCTTTTGACTTGCAAGGTCTGATTTTGTGTAAAAGACAGAAAGATTACGGATCAGCCCCTGAGCTTACTAAATCTTTTTTTTTTTTTTTTTTTTTTTTTTTTTTTTTTTTTTTTTTTTTTTTGAGACGGAGTCTCGCTCTGTCGCCCAGGCTGGAGTGCAGTGGCCAGATCTCAGCTCACTGCAAGCTCCGCCTCCCGGGTTCCCGCTATTCTCCTGCCTCAGCCTCCCGAGTAGCTGGGACCACAGGCGCCGCCACCTCGCCCGGCTAATTTTTTGTGTTTTTAGTAGAGACGGGGTTTCGCCGTGTTAGCCAGGATGGTCTCGATCTCCTGACCTTGTGATCCGCCCGTCTCGGCCTCCCAAAGTGCTGGGATTACAGGCTTGAGCCACCGCGCCCGGCCGAGCTTACTAAATCTTGAGTTTAGAATGAAAGTCTTGGAATTACAAATTCATTTAACTATCAAATTAGATAATTCTATAAACATGGCTCTGGATTTATCGTTGTTTTACCCAAGCTAGATTAGAAACAACTGTGTGTTGTAATCTGAGAATGCTTTGTATCCCTCAGGCCATAGAAATGATAAGTCATACACTCATAGATGAATTGGGGATGAGGAAATGTCTTTCCTAACGTCCACTTAACTAAGTGATTGTTCTTATTTTAATATGTCATTCTAAATTTCAAACAAGCCTGAAGAATTTTAAAAAGAGATATGTCTCATCCATATTTTTACCACTTTGTCGCAACTATTTTCATTTGTTTTTCATTCTAGCCTTTGTCCACGTATACCTGTCTGTTTTCAAAGTTGGACTTATACTGGTTATTCAGACATTCTGTGTTTTGGGTTTTTTTCTTTAGTATTTCAGCCAGTTCCATATTGCTATATGGTCTTCATGAATGGTCAAAAAATGATATGCATATGGTTTTCTGGTTTATTTTGGCTTTCGGGAGTAAATATCCAGGAGTAGAAGCATGAACACTATTAAACTGCTTTCCCAAAATGATACACAAATTGTTTACAGTTGACATACCCACCAGCCTTGCATGAGTGTGCCTATTTTATATGTAGTATGAGGGAAGTGCACCATCAGGGTTCTCACAGAGAAACAGGGTCAAATTCACGGTAAGGACAGAGCAGATATTTAGAATTTCTTGTCACCATTCCTGGGAGCAGCCTGCTAGATGAACCCAGGTTCCGAGAGCTTCATTCTTTCCTGCAGTCATTTGCAACTATGCAAGCCTCTCTTTTGGCTGGCTATCTTCTCCCTTATTACTAAATAGTTGCCCTAATTCTCTACCATCAAATTTCTCAACGAGCTGTACCATTCTTAGGTTCTTGGATCCTAATGTAAGTCATGCAGTGAGGTGAGGAGGTATGTTTCCGAGCTTGGCACTGGGCATGAGGCATAGACATCAAACACCATTCTTCTCAGCTGGCTACAGAGCCTACTGGTGACCTTGGGCATTTCTAGTCAAGGGTATTTTAAGCTGATCGAGACTCAGAGAAAATTGAGATGAATTCTATGGAGAAGAAAGACTTCAGAGAAAAAAGAGATAAAGTGCTCAAAAACTATTCTTAGTGTTTGACCCTGAGAAAAGGAGATCATATGGAAGCAAAGGAGTGAGAGGATAGAAGAATAAGGAGCATGAGTATAAGATAATTAACACTTGCTGTAGACATGAAGACTATTTAGCACTAGGGAACTCTCCCAGGACTTTGATTCCTGTATGCCATGGTCCACCCTTCCTTGAAGGTCTCCTGAAACTGCTATTAATTGATGGAAGCACTATTATTTAGCTCCCTTTCAAACAAGCAAAGGTTTAGGAATTTAAAGGTATCTTGTTTTGTTAAAAACAAAAACAAAAAAAGTCTAGGGGCTATAACCAGAGACCCAGAAAAAAGAGAGAGGAAATGTTTCTTGTTCATTTTATCATAGCAAATGTTTATTTCCTTTCCTTTTTATTCAATAGAAAATGTGTTCCTAGGCACTAGGAATTTAATACTATCCCTCTGGTCCTTCATATAATATCTCATCTATTCTGTATCTGCAGTGTCCACTTGAGGGGGTGGGGAGGGTCTTTGGTTCAACTTTACATCCATACTCATAAGACACTCATAGACCACTTGGCATCAGTCTTCTCAGAAGGACATAGGATAGGAACCATGGCTTGCAAGCTTAGATGTGTCAAGCACTGCATTTTGGCAGAAACCCCTATAGCAATTCAGGAGCTGGCTTCTGGATTTCCAATCCCCAGATGACAGCTCAGGTGCAAAGAGATGAGAGGGTCCACATCAAGTATGTGTGAGAGTTACCATGGCTTAAAAGCCTCATAGATCATTGGAGCCAACATATATGCGATGATTCCATGGGCACAGCTTTTGAGGACTCCACAAAGGCAGCCCCAGCTACAAGAGTCACTGCACTCCAAGGATATGCCTTTCTAAAATACGTATTGATAGTCTTCCCAATCCACATGCAGCTATCAATCAGGGATCATTTTCACCACAAGCAATGTACCCTGGTAACATAATTGACATACAAGTTGTAGCAGGTGACCATGGGAACAAAACTGGAGAGTTAACTGAAGGTCAAATTCTCATGCAAAAGGATACAAAACAATGTCATAACACTTATCCCCCAGTAATCTTCAATGATGACAATTATTTAACTACTACGGCCTTGTTAGATATACCCAGAACCCCAATACCCTTCCAAATCAATCCCAGCTTTCACCTTTCTTAATAGTAGATCATCATCAAGAAATGGAAGGAATATGGGAACTATTTTTTGTTTAAAATAAGTTTCAGGACAGGCACGGTGGCTCACGCCTGTAATCCCAGCACTTTGGGAGGCCGAGGCGGGCGGATCACGAGGTCAGGAAATCGAGACCATCCTGGCTAACACGGTGAAACCCCCTCTCTACTAAAAAATACAGAAAAGTAGCCGGGCGTGGTGGCGGGCGCCTGTAGTCCCAGCTACTCGGGAGGCTGAGGCAGGAGAATGGCGTGAATCCGAGAGGCGTAGCTTGCAGTGAGCTGAGATCGCCCCACTGCACTCCAGCCTGGGTGACAGAGTGAGACTCCGTCTCAAAAAAAAAAAAAAAATAGTTTCAACAGACCAAGGTTTGTTTCATTGATTTTTTTTTTTTTTTTTTTTG